>NW_028145470.1:1977500-2235000 GCF_977016875.1 Pavona decussata | reverse complement strand
GATGATGATGATGATGATGATGATGATGATGATAATCAATAGTTTGAGAAGCTATATCAAACACTCGAAAGATTGTTTCCTCCTATTTCCAAACACCTCGAATTTGGTTAAAAAAAAAAACCCGGCTGCGCCTCGTTTTTCCAACCTGCTTCTCGGTGTTTGGAAATTGGAGGAAACACTCTTCCTCGTGTTTGATATATGACATAATCAATGTAGAAACGGTTTCCGTCTCCAAATTAAAGGTGAAAGCGTCCGTATAAAGCACGAGGTATTCTTTTTAACAAATGCTTTCCCTTTCATAGTAGTTAGGTTCCCACTTGGCAATCTGACAACCCAGTTACAAAACGGTCTGGCTTCCTTCGCATTGAATTATTTGATTTGTTTATCAAAGCGTAATTTCCTCGCTGTGAACTCTTCAGTTTCCACCGTTTAAACTGTCGAGTACTACTTAGAAGTTATTATTTCGATTTACCGCTTGAAAAAGGTTTGTTTCCTTTCCAGGATGTTCTCAGTCAGATGAGCGAGGGCCACCTCGGTTGAGAGGTTTGGGCGAAAACCAAACTGTTAGAGGGCCAGTAGGTTGTTCTCCTTGAGGGAGGTATACAGCTGGTGATGAACAGCTTTCTCGGAGATCTTGCTTAAAACTGGTAAGATTGTAATTGGTCTGTAATTATTTACACTGGTTCTATCACCAGATTTAAAAATTGGAACCACCTTTCCTTTTTTCCAAATAGCCTGAAAAACAACTGAAGAAAGCGAGTTGTTGAACAAAAGGGTAAGGCAAGGAGTGATTAAACATCAGCAGAATCTTAAAGAAGGCGAGCGCTGATCTTATCGAGGCCAATTGCCTTTTTAGTTTTTAGAGAGCTTAGGTATTTCCGCACAAAGCTTTGTTTTATGTCGGAGAAGCTGAAGGCTGATGGTGATGCAGTAACCCAGGAAGGGGACGTTCGGGTGATGTATCGATCTTTTATAGCGTTGGCTAGATGTGTCCCGATAGATGTAAAATAATCGGTAAGGACATTTGCAATTGAAGTTTGCAATTGAGTCTTAAGGTGACTCGACCCAGTTATTTTTTGGTGGTACAACCCTACTTTGAAGCTCTCTGGTATCCCCGCCTTTACTTTTATCGTAAGTGTAACACATAGAATAAATAACATATAGATCAATCTACAATACAGCAAAAAAAATTTGGCGATCGGAGTAAATGTCACGTGGTTATAGTGCCACGCCCCTTTGAGGTCTGAGTCGAAATTCTGCTGTTGCCGGCTTTTTTCCACAAAAATCTCTCGGCTACACATAGTGCGCATTAGTGCCTTGCGCTGAACAGAGTTTCAACAAAATCGCAAAGACCCAATCCGAGAAATTTAGGGCTTTCCAAATTTAGGTCATAATTTATATAAAAATGATAAGCAAACTTTACACGATTATATCTAATAAACTATGAGATTTATTCCTTTATTTTGGGGATCTTTATTACAGATGGGTCCTTACAAGTCAGCAAAAAGCTTTAGGGACTTGTAAATGCGCGCGATTTTGAGCAATGCAAACATATAGAAATGATAGTTTTAGCTATTTGTTGACGCTTGTCAGCATTTCAGAGTCCTTCTCACAAAAAAAGCATTTTCTTAAAAATTCGTAGTTGTTTTTCCTTCAAATTTTTTCAGGGCCACAATTGATTAACTTACTACCCGGATTCTGAATTTCATGGTCATCGAAAAACTGTGACATTATCTCCTATAAGCCCAAACTTGAGTAAACATTGAAGAGTTTTAGCGTTTTGGCTGAGTTTGTGCTTTGGGAGTTTTCTATTGTTTCGAGTTTGTCATGATACAGCATTCTTGTTCAGCACGCGTGCAATGACCACGCTTGCCTGACTTCCGAATGCACTCATTGGACATTGCACGCGTGCTGAACAAGAATGCTGTATCATGACAAATTCGAAACAATAGAAAACTCCCAAAGCACAAACTCAGCCAAAACGCTAAAAATCTTCAATGTTTACTCAAGTTTGAGCTTGTAGGAGATAATGTCACACTTTTTCAATGACCATGAAATTCAGAATCCGGGTAGTAAGTTAATCAATTGTGGCTCTGAAAAAATTTGAAGGAAAAACAACTACGAATTTTCAAGAAAATGCTTTTTTTGTGAGAAGGACTCTGAAACGCTGACAAGCGTCAACAAATAGCTAAAACTATCATTTCTATATGTTTGCATTGCTCGAAATCGCGCGCATTTACAAGTCCCTAAAGCTTTTTGCTGACTTGTAAGGACCCATCTGTAATAAAGATTCCCAAAATAAAGGAATAAATCTCATAGTTTATTAGATATAATCGTGTAAAGTTTGCTTATCATTTTTACATAAATTATGACCTAAATTTGGAAAGCCCTAAATTTCTTGGATTGTGTCTTTACGATTTTGTTGAAACTCTGTTCAGCGCAAGGCACTAATGCGCACTATGTGTAGCCGAGAGATTTTTACGAAAAAAAGCCGGCAACAGCAGAATTTCGACTCAGACCTCAAAGGGGCGTGGCACTATAACCACGTGGCATTTACTCCGATCGCCAAAGTTTTTTTGCTATATTGTAGATTGATCTATATGTTATTTATTCTATGTGTTACACTTACGATAAAAGTAAAGGCGGGGATACCAGAGAGCTTCAAAGTAGGGTTGTACCGCCAAAAAATAACTGGGTCGAGTCACCTTAAATTCATACATGTGGCCTCCATTGAACGAAAGCAACCTTTGAAATGACGTCACACAGGTAGGGATGAGTTGGTGCCCTCCCTCGTGATATACTCGCCGATAATGAATTTTGATTGGGCCGTTTTTGTTGAAGACAATCAGAACAACAGATACCTTCTAGGAATTAATGCTACGACGAAGGAAAAAAAAGGATATCCGACCGAAAACTTGACACGGTCTGCCCTGCGGGCATCCCACGCAATAAACAAAGATTAGGAAGTGCGTTCGATGATCTCGATCCTGGGCTCTTTGCCAAGTTGGTGATGATGTCATCCGCCCCTGCAAAATCTACGGGGGATGCCAGCTACGCGTCCCAAGATCCATTCGCTGATCGATCGACTGTCATGTCCCCTACAATCTCGACTCCAATCTGTTACGTTCTTTCTACGTCGAACGCAACAATTATGACGGAAGCTCACCACGCGCAATATGTAGCTGCATTTTTTTTACTTTAAATGTGTGATATGGGAAATACTTGAAGCGGAGCGTGTTTGGCATGTATTTCATGGGAAAATACTCTCGAGCCTGCCAGAGGAAACAGTAGCTCTGTGCAGCAAATGTCACCGGCTCTAAATCAGTAAACTAGAATAACACTGAAATGAATCGCAAAATATTCAGCCTCCGTTAATACAGTTAAAAGATAGTATCAATTTGTATCAACACCGTGCGACGACACTTTATTACCATACATAGATGGTATTGCAAGAAAGAAAAAAAAAGTAGTAAAAGCACAGTATTAATTATACAGCAATGATAATAAAATAAGGGAATTTACAGCGATGAACAGTACATTCATGATCTTTGTTTTGTCTCCTGAAAAGTCTGTTCTTTCTTGTACGGCACATTTGCGGAATCGAAGGTAGTTTTCCCTTTTGCCAAAAACCGATATGGCACAAACTGTTATTGCATGTATCTCTTCTCTGCGCTCTGGCTCTTGAATTTTCAGACCACAGTACAGTCCTCAAATTCCGCCAAAGCAAGGAAATCGGAGGACGATTAGCCACAATGTGTTCATGTATGACTTCTGATCACTAAGCAGACAAAAAGCTTCCTGTGGCTTTAAAGCATGCTAGCAAACATGTCATGCAAGAATGATGACTAAATGAAACGGCTTTAAAGGTTTCATCTAACGATCAACAGGTTTAGACTGTAATAGTTTATGAACTAATACTTCAGTTAGTGATACATTATATATTTATGTATACATTGGCTAAATGACGCAGGAATGAACTCGTTTGAAATGATCTTTTTTTACCTGGTTTAATAAATCTAACTCTGTATGCGTCAATCAACTTTATCAGGCACTTGCCTCGTTTAAGTTTTATCCCGAAAATAAAAAAATGTATCTATTGTTAGTTGAAAAATAATTTCTCCATACGATTTGCAATTGCGTCCTTAAAGCTTAACCCTCATAAGGGTGAGCGAATTTAGGGAAAAGTGTCAACGATTCCAGAGGCCAAAATTTGCTCAAAATTGTAGTGTATTGATTACCATAACAACTGCATCAGACCATGTATACTGTGCAAATATTGTGTAATAGTACTTTAACTACTGCATGCTGTAAAACTACTATTCCTGAGTATACGTGAAACTATACGGAGTAAGTAGAAGAACCACGTTCAATAAAGATCAGAATTACACATGTGAAATGACAGGGGCACCCAACGGCAGTTTTCTCTCAGATCCTTTGAAACGCTATTTTAGACTATCTGGAGTGCCTTTAAAGCTCTGTAAGTTCATTTTAGGCTGCGCTATAACATTTTTATCTGTTCGGTCATTCTAGGGCAAACCGAGTCTTTTCGAAATTACTAGGGCATCTTTGTCCATATCCCGAAATCCTTAGGTCTTATTTCCTGTCCGAAAATCTTAGCTGACCTTTTTCCGGTACCCGAAACGACATTTTTATCAATCCGAAAACACTAGGCCTTGAAATTCCCATATCACGAATGTTCGAAGTGAAAATTCCCTTCAGAAAATTGTAGGCGATAAGGGCCTTCCGAACAGATAATTTACCGAAACGATATGTTGGCTGCCCCTGAAATGAGTGAGGACATCTCTGTCTGGAACAATAAATGACAACGCTACAAAAATTAAATGTATGTCAACAAACATTCTTCAAGTGAGGCTGGAATGCAGAAACGTAAACAAGTTCGAATATTTAGTTCGCAGACATCCAAACCTGGCCCTGTTAAGTCTTCATTTCCATCGTCATGCATGTTAAACAATATAAGCCATATAAGTTCTGGTTACAAATGGTGGAAGGCCTGCTCAACGTCCACTCTATGTTGGCCACTTTTCCCCTTCGTCTTTCGACCAATTTAGTTTCTTGCGTACATTTATGGCGCGCTTACTATAAATTGAAGGATTTGATACTGACTGATGAATACGTAGAGCCCTGTGTTTAAACCATATCTGAATGCTTCTCCATCCCGGCACACCACTGGGCCGTAGCAACCGGCCGAGCAGAAAGGAGGTGTGATCCTCTTTATGCAAGTATAAATAATGATGACTTGTAATGTGCACAATGAAGTTGACACAAAGTTTTCCTCCCAATGCTCACTGATTCTGTAAATAATCGAGTAACTGACAAATCTTGTTCATTGCTACTTACGTCGTTGAACAAGGTCTTAGGCTCGAGATTGATCCTCAATTGAGAAAGTTCTCTTCAAAAGCTGGGCATCACAATTCTGTGCTGAACGGAAGAACAAACGAAACTAAAAGTATACGAGACAAAGGGTTATTTGTCTTTAAAACACGTGACAATGCGTCTAGACGCAATGATTGATTGACTCACTGTTGGAATCGAACAGTGACCATGTCATACAATGAAAATGGGTCACGCTACAAGGAGACAATAGGTCACGCGAAGATTGGAAGTAGGTCACGCGAGTTATTTGAACATCGGTTCATTTTAATGACTCTCAATTCAAAGCTGCATGTAACTGTGGCCGGTGATTGATTAAAAATAATCATAAAATTAATGAAAACGTACCAGGAATGCAAAAATGAGCAAGGCTGATTTCACAGCCAGTGAAATATATTTTTCCAATATTTCGAAAGGCACGGCCTCTCTTCCTCGGGGTATTTTACAAACTGACCCGATGGCAAAAGATGTCATAATTAAAACAAGATGCCTGCTATACTGGCATTACGCGTGATGCTGGGGCTGATTCATTTATTCCAACTGTATGCTTCGCCGATTGATAAAACTATCCTTGCTAATGAAGTAGTTTGAGTCACGACGATCGCGTTACGTTGTTTCCCTTGTGTTACGCGACTGAGACTATCACCGGAAATGTGTGAAATTCCATTACGATAACGTAAGCTTCTCAATGACCTCTTTTCAGTCTCGCGTCGTGGTCTAAGACTGTCAAACAAAGCACGATTCCTTCACCAGGAACTCACCAATTTCCACCGTTTTAAATGTCGGGTGCTTCTTAGAAGTTATTCTTTCGATTTACCGCTTCAAAATGGTAAAATTTCCGTTTGAAAATAAAACGGCACACTTGAGTCCACAACATGTTAACAATATGGCGCGACAATTTAATCCGTTTTTAATAAATATATCAAATGATGCGTTGACGTCACACAGGTAGGGGTGAGTGGGTCCCCTCCAACGCGGTATAAGCGACAAGAATGGATTTTGATTGGCCTGCTGTTGTTGAAGACAATCAGAACAATATATCCCGAGTAGGAGAGGGGACAGTTTAATGAATAAATTAATGTACCCATTTGTGGCTACGACGAAGAAAAAAACAAGATGCCTGCTATACTGGCATTACGCGTGATGCTGGGGCTGATTCATTAATTCCAACTGTATGCTTCGCCGATTGATAAAACTATCCTTGCTAATGGAATAGTTTGAGTCACGACGATCGCGTTACGTTGTTTCCCTTGTGTTACGCGACTGAGACTATCACCGGAAATGTGTGAAATTCCATTACGATAACGTAAGCTTCTCAATGACCTCTTTTTAGTCTCGCGTCGTGGTCTAAGACTGTCAAGCAAAGCACGATTCCTTCGCCAGGAACTCACCAATTTCCACCGTTTTAAATGTCGGGTGCTTCTTAGAAGTTATTCTTTCGATTTGCCGCTTCAAAATGGTGAAATTTCCGTTTGAAAACGGCACACTTGAGTCCACAACATGTTAACAATATGGCGCGACAATTTAATCCGTCTTTAATAAATACATCAAATAATGCGTTGACGTCACACAGGTAGGGGTGTGTGGGTCCCCTCCCTCGCGATTAAAGCGACAAGAATGGATGTTGATTGGCCTGCTGTTGTTGAAGACAATCAGAACAATACATCCTGAGTAGAAGAGGGGACAGTTTAATGAATAAATTAATGTACCCATTTGTGGCTACGACGAAGAAAAAAAAAAAAAAAAAAAAAAAAAAAAAGAAATCGACCCGTTTTTAGACACGGTATGCCCCCTCAGGGCATCCCGCGTAACAAGAGGGGATGCAATAAGATATCATAATACCGTATGCTAAAGTAACAAAAACCAGGAGCCCATCGGCTCCTGCAAAAACCGTGAAAAAGTTATAAGTTGTAATTTGAAACTGAATGCAACTTTCCAATAGACATAAAGAAAATAGCTAACGTTAAAACGTAGAAAACGAAAACAAACAACTTAACAATAAGAAATTTACGGCGAAACACCATAACATAGGAGATAGATTGAGAGAGAATTTCGAAAGTAACTTCCGGTGTTTCGTTTTCTTCGTTAGCAGTCTAGAACAAGGATTTGGGTGCTAATTCGCGGACCGTATTTACCGGCGGTCTCCCTTTATTTTGCAGGACAAGAAAACTTGCCCCGCTACTCAATGGCCGCCTGGAAGCTCCGAAACATTTGTCCCTTAAACCTTTCACGAGCCATGCATGGCCTGCACGGTTTCCGTTTGCTTGGTTTATTTGCCACGAGATGAATAAAATCTCGAAAGAAGCCAACCCAGAATAGGCTAACCTGAAAAGTTTTAGTGTTTTGATTTGGAAGGTTTTACCCCCCGCCCTCTTTCCCCTCTACACCGGAAAAAAAGGACGAAATTAGAATCTTGGTTTCATTTGCGTAGAATAAACGTCACTATAGAAAACAGCACAAAATATGGTCCTGAAAAGACTGAGTGTTTTATTTTTCAAACGACATCAGAAAAAGTCATGGATCATACACAGGATTTGTGAACGACAAATGATTCTGTACCACCCCTCACGTCTTAAGTAACGTTTTGAGGAAAACAATTCAGCGTTCATTCCAAATTGCGATCAAATCATAAAGAGACCCAATCACTCCATAAGATTGTTGACTGTGACCACATCTTAAGTACAATTTACTTTATTTGTTTCTGTATACAACTGATTAGTGTTTGTGGTATTGACAGTTGTATGAAAAGTTTCGAAGTAACACCAACTCCACAAACGCCTACCGCGAGAGCGCACTACACTAGTCTTAAGCTTACAAAGGTAACTAACATAATTTGCTTTGATTACATAAGGCGGTAAAGGAGGAGCCAGAGCCCCTTGCCGCCTTCCCTAGATCCACCAAGATAAGTGTTAATTATTTTTCATAAATGAATAATTATTTATTTGTTTTTTTTTCTACGCGCAAACGGCAGAAGGTGTTTGAGCCCTAAAAGCTTCTAATACTGAACAGAGCTTTCCTAATGGGCCATTCGCGTTTCAATTTTTCAAGTAGTTAGTTAAAAATATTTTTAAACTATGTAGAGTAACACGAGGATGTATATCTTGAACTCATAGCACAATAAACTATAATGCTATAAGGGTTTGTTATATAGTCCATTCCGGATTAAGAGTTATGGTATTCACGTTCTACACTGAGACCGGGTGAAACCAAACTCGTTTTTAAATTCAACAAAATACATAATGCCAACTTTTAATTAAAAACAACTAATTCCTGTTCAGCGATTGGGGTACACTGTATTGGCCCATGCAAATGAAAACGTTTATACTGCACCCATAGTCTTGTATTCCCGAATGACGACAATTTTTAATACACTCACGGACGCCTACTTGAAGGAAACCTAAGTTATCAAGTTAAAATACAATCCAACCTCGTTCCCAGGCCTAATCGGGCTTCCAGAGTGACCCTAACATCTAGTCTGAGACTTGGGACCGAACTCGATTGGGCCGTCAAGGGGTGACGTCACGTTCGTCCGCGCGCTCTAAAGGACGACTGGTGACTAGGCTGAATCAAATTATCTTCGATTGAAGAACTGCGAACCACGAACCCGAGTTTTCAGGTTTAAACTTTATTTTTTCATGAGTGTTTCGGCGTACTGTTACGTAATTCGTGTTATGGAATCTGTACATTCTTTCGTTTGTTTCTTTGTGTATATACATGAGGTAGAGATTTCGGTATAAAAGTTCCCTTTGCATTTATGCAAATAAGACTTGTTTCCGGAACTCCCGCACAAATCTTCTAAGTTGTGCGTTTGTTTTACTTCATATTTTTCAGTTTGGTTGTTTGCCTTTTCTGCCTACTTTTTCCTATTCGTATATGTGCATTCCTGTTTCCCTTGTGAACAGTTTCACTTTGTCGCAATAAAACTGCTTCAAAGTCGCATTCAAAGTGTACGAAGTGTTATTTACAAACTGTGATTTGCGACTCCTACGAAATTATATTTTTCTATCGAGGGTAGCATGCACTAATTATGAAATATGAGGTAAGCCCGTAAAAAATTGAATTTATGTACAGAGGTCAAAATCGTAGTTTTCAAACACGCCTAAATCACATTACATGTACAAACAACTATTTTATATATGTTAAAGCGTAAAAAAAAAAAAAAAAGACTACGAGACTAAGGAAAATAAATACATTAATTGCTGTAAAGCTTCATGTTCTGTCCTCAAAAGGTGATAGTTCTTGTGATCTTCTTCCGTCGGTGATGCTTCTTTGGGGAGCAGAACTAGGTCCTTCCGAAAGAGCACTAAACACATAAAAGTAATTGTTACAAAAAGAGGTGTTTTCTTTGAAAAAGACTACAACCCAGACCTTAATATGCGGCCCTCTATTATTACTAAGTGGAAGAAACAGCTTGGGTAAAGTCTCATCTCCTCCTAACTTATTTACTCGTAAGGGTTAGAGGAGCCATTTGTCGTTTTAACTTTGGTATTGCATAGCGCTGAGTTAAATTATTTTCTAGTCTTCTCTGTACCTTTTTGTAAATCATGCGCTTACTCAGTGAAGTTTGCATTCGTGAAAAAGGATATCGATTGTGATTGGAATGTTGGACCTGCCACGCTATAGACTGGGCGCCTTACAAAACGAGTTTCCATGGTAATTTAAGGGTGCACGGTAGAGGTGGATTAGTGACGGTGGGACGTTTGAGCTCGTTCCCAAGGGTCTTTGTCTCAGGCAATCCAAAATTGTGGTTAATTGGACCAACGACCCTGCATTTGTTGTGAAAATTGCCCTGCAGACTACTACTGTAGTTTGTTTATCAAGGAAAGCATTAGTACCTACCACTGACTGGAGGCCTGATTATTCTGCGTGGCCATAGTTTTGTCCCCCACTACACAAAGCTTGCCTTTCATATAGTTGACATGCTGATGTAGGTGATACTCTGAAGCAAGATAAAAAAAGAAAGCAGCACAGAGTAAGAAACTTATATCAATACGCCACATGGTAATCAACTTCACACCATAGGACTTACTCGATTGACTGTTTGAAGGGATCATGTTTAATTTTACTTAATCAAATTTAAACGAAGGATAGAAAAAAAAACTACAACCCAGCAAATAAAGCGAAGCAGGGATACAATTTTGTCAGGCAATTTAAAAATTCAATACAAAAAAGAATCGATAAACGGAGAAGGTGCGTGGATTTTTCGTGAATAACCGTTTTATTCTCTCTAAAAGGTGACATAGAATCCCAGAGGGGAGGGGTACTCCACGGAATTTTTGGCGGGAGTGTACGGCTCGTTTCTTCAAACTCTGATCTTAATTCAAACCAACATAATTAGTTTTCTGTTACCCTTTTTAAGACCTGGCGTCTTTATTTCATACCCATTTTCAGACCTGGTTTCTAGAATCCATACCCGTTTTTAGGCTTTCAGACCAAAACAGCTCAAAAACCCCACCCTTTGACCCCGCACATACATGAGTTACATGGATAGTTTATATAGCGGAGTACCCCCACCCCCTCCCACCTCACCGACTTAGAATCTCCTATTCCCGGCTTTCCTTAGCCGCTACCTTCTTCCTTCACCCTCTTCAGGACTGATTATTGCCAAAAAAATTCTTTGTTACAACAATGCCAAAACCTATTAAATGAAACCAACAGAAATAAGATAGTGTGAAGAATCGAGTCGATAATAAGCATGAAGCTAATGTAAATTAGGGAAGAACGACCGTGAGAAAAAATGGAGATCGGTGATTGTCCCAGTTTAGTTTCCTTGTTCTTATTATATAGCATGTTTTTAGTAAAGTTTTGAACCAATTGAAATCTAGAGACACAAACCAAAGCAAATTAAGGATGCATAAGTATCTCGACAGTACACTAAAGAAAAAGTTACTTGGTAAGTTGATTCAATCGATTCACTGTAAGGACACGAGAAGGTAGTCGTTACCAATTTTTTCACACTGTATTTTTCCGTGTCTCTGTAACTGATCAAATGCCTCCAAGTGCGCAAGGTTTCCGGCTGGATTAGGCAGCGATAAGGCTCCGTCTTCAGACTTAGACGAATCCGTCAAACCTGATGAAACAAGTAGAAAAAAGCAAAAGCAGGGACACCAGTTAAACTTCAGTGACCAGAATCTTGCAAGCTGAGGCGGCAAAAGGTTTTTTCTTTTCTTGTTTGTTATACAGTGGGAGGGTGTTTTAAGTTCTGTGCCACATGTACCTGTATAATGGTAATAACATGCAACATTAAGAGTTCGTGCCCCACAAATTGATACTTGTTTCCCGACCATAGAGTGAATGTGATGGTTTGCCTCAATTTGTAAAGTAATATATCAAAGACGAAGAAGAGAGTTTCCTCCGATTTCCAAACACCGAGAAGTAGGTTGGAAAAACGAGGCGCAGCCGAAATTTTTTGACCGACTTCGAGGTATTCGGAAATAGGAGGAAATCCTTTCTCGAGTGTTTAATATAACTTCTCAAATTATTGATACTGAATTCTTCGAGAAATTCGAAGCAAAAGTTCACAAAATTTTATGATAATTAAGATCACATTTCTGAACCTCCTTTATGGAAGTGATTTGCTTTGTTTTGGTTTTGATGAATTATTAATGAGCGTTTGAGAAGTGGCTTGAAATCACGAACTGTTATTAGTTTCTTAAGTTTTTCGTAATAGTGACATTACTATGACGTTACTCAAGTTTCGGAGAATAGTCCTCCGATGAACTATTTCCGACCAATCAATTAAAATGTGAGAAGTTATTATCCCAGACTAACCGATAAGATTCATTGTACCCAGAGCGAGAAAAAATTCTTGGTTTAGTGAATACTACGTGAACAAAAAACAAGAAACAAAACAAAGTATTACATCGGTCCAAACTCGAACTATGGGCGCGTTCTTTTGAAACTACATTCCGGGATAGATCTGATAATGAATAAGAAGAATTGCGTTTGTACTTTTGGGGAGCTTTTCGGTTTAATGTGAATTGGTGTAATTGTGTTCTATTCTGTGTTTCTGTTTTTGGATTGCTAAAATTGTCCCAAAACCACCGGCCCTTATAATATAACAAGAAGCTTTATCTTACCCACAAATTGTACTTCCGGTATACAAGCCCCACCAACGGAGGAATCAGCAAGACTCACAAAATCCTTGCTGTCAAGACCAACTGCATCAGATCCCCATTTGTAAAACAAACGGAGGCTTAGAACCGTTTCTGCTTCGGACGTAATGGAACGTATTGTGAGATGACACTGGGTGACTTCCGACTTGCTGAAATCTGCCACTTTTTCGCTCAGTTTTAGTTTGAGGACCTCGAGCACTTCTCTGACTTTCCCTTTTTGTGTTGAACAAAGGACCATCCGAAGTTTTTCTGAGTCGTTGTCTTTCAGCTTCATTGCTGTGACGTCGATGAAATGGGTCATGCATGCGTCAAAAGCTTCCTCGGCAGAAGCATTGATTGTGATAACCGATTGGAATGCTCCTTTGTTGCAAATTCGTCCATCGACGTGCACAAGTGCATTTGCATGAAGTCGTAGCTCATCCTCTGATTCCTTGCTAATTTCAAAGCACTGAGAAAATGTCTCGTGATGTCTGTCATAATGTACGTTATCATTATTGTTTTTTCTCACACAGGTCACGGGAGAATTCGTTGAACCAGTGAGTCCAAATCTCACCAGCTTTGATGGACTGAACTTGGCAAAATGAATTAGACTTAATGTCAGGTTGGAAATATCACGCATGAACACTTCATCGGCGGTGTCTACCTCATCGGAAATTATGTCTTTCAGGCGCCATGAGAACAGCTCTAATCTCTTGTACAGCCTAATTCCTTGCCCATGATTCTGGAAAAAGAGCTTGAGAAAGCTCAGCATGGAGGGAATTGCTAACGTTTTGCTCCAACGTACAATTTCTGTAGTAGGCTGCTTCCCACAGTTTTCTAAGCACAACCGCTCAAGAATTTCGCACACTACGCACACAAGCTGTCGAATTCTTATGTTCTTTTCGGCATCTCGAAGACGTGGCAAAAACTGTTCTAATGTGTACCTCGGACAGCCCTCTTAATCCATTTTGTACTTCTGAAATGTTCTCATCGACAAAGATTTCCTTAATATTTTGAATGAGATTAGGAACAATGGCTAGGAAAATTTTGATGATAGATTCTTCAGACGATGAACATACCTGCTGGTATTTCTGTGCAATGTCTTTGGGGATTGCTCGGTGAATCTCAAGATGACGTACAGGGTTTGTGGATAAGGCTGCTCTCTCGACTCCTTCCACGGAATTTTCCTTCTCCATGCAACAGTCCCTCAGCGCCATCTTGCAGAGCGTTTGAATTTTAACAGAGAAATATTTCATCAATTCTGCATTCTCCCGTTGCAAGCCCGAGAGCTTGGTTGCCAACTCCCTCAAGTGCCTGACGTGCATTTATCCTCTTCGAGTTACTTTGAAAGCTGATAACAATGAAAATAAAGTGGGGAGTATATTGCATTGCATAAAATCAGCACAATTGACAATGATTTCAGACGAAATAAAAAGAGGGAGAATCTTTGCTGACATTAAGGTTTATATTTTGTTTCATAAGCATATTTAAAATATCATGCCACAAACAAATGCACACAATAAACTAAAAGAGTAGGTCACACTTGGTAATCAATGTGAATATCAGTAACATATGTTGAATACTCTTTGTAAAATGTTGATGTGTTCGAGCTCTTTAAATTTATGGAGTGTTTTTACTTCAGTCTTAGTTCTAGGTAGTTTTGTTGTTTATACAGTGAAACCCCGCTTTACGGACATTCGTTATTATGGACAGTTTCTTTGTCCCGCTCCATACATTTTCCTTAAAACTAGAACCTCGCGAAGCTAGGGCTGGGTGGACAGTTGTTTTGGTGTGAAGGAATGGGCTAGGGCAGCTAGAAAATATGAATTGTGTCGTTCTTCATGATAGTGATTGAGAGGATAGTGTGCCCCCGGGAGTGTAATACAGTCAAACCCCGTCATTACAGACTCTGTTTTCTGGTCCCAACGGTCTGTAATAACGAGATTTGACTGTACCAATAAACAACAAATGATAATGATGCTGAACATGTGAAGAAAGTTCCTCCTCAAAAGGCGAATTGGAAAACTCTATGACAACCGACCTTCTTGTTTTAATCCTTCAAGATCCTTCCTGAGAGTAGCGATATCTTTCACCACGTTATTCTCCTTCATCCATTGCTGTAAAATAATTTCAAGTTGTTCGTCCTCGTCCTTCCAAGACTTCATGACTTCACCCATTGATTCTTCAGGTGTCTTCAGCAACTGCGCAATTGGCACAAGGTTGAAAATAGCTCTCTCTACACCCAGCAGGCTTCTCACGTACCCACATAAATCTGTAAAAATTAAGGAGACTGAGAGGTGAATAATATTCTACCAGTAATTGTCGGGAGGGAAAGCAACAAAGCGGGGAGTAAACCCTTTAACTACCAAGCGCAGGGAGGGAGGAAGAGGGTAGGCCCCCCCCCCCCCAAAAAAAAAAAATGGAAGAGGCCCATGTTGGAAGAGCTGAAACCAGTGGTACTGTTCATGTTACAGAGCGAAAGCACTTGCAAGGAGTTATGTGACATGGTGTGTACTAGTGAACGCCCTATGCTTCCCCGGGACTTATAACAAGTAATGATAGATTCACATGTTCCATGACTATGTATTTCGCTCTCGTGCGTGGCCACATGGAGGGGCTCCGCTACTTACACATATAACTTCACGGCTAGTTCGCTTGTACGATTTTGATTCGCTCGTTGTAACACGTCACAAAGTTACTCGTTCGCGTCTATTTGTAGATGGAAATTCTTACCAACTTACCAATCTTAATGTCATTTATGTAACTTACCTATTTCGCAGAAATGCCTCTCGCTGCTATGTCCAAAGCTCCCTTGGACAGTGATCGTCCCACACAGAATTCTGGCATCTTTACTCCACTCGAGTGGACGCCTGAAGACCTCTCCCGTATTCCACCAAACACCAGATTTTACTGTGAAAACAATATCGCCTTGTTTACTGTCAGTCAGTTTGTAGTCTTCCCCAAGACAAACTGAGACTTGAAGGCTTTCAGTATTGTATATACGCTGTTCTCCTTGTCTATTAATGGAACGTACATGTAGCTCTCTAAATCCTTCAGCCTTGAGTTGAACCAAAGCAGAAGATTCATGCTCTCTATAGAACTGTTCGTTGTAAACATCTTGGCTCACAAACAGCAATGCAAGTTCTTCGTGCATTGAATTCTTGTTCACCAGCACTGACATAATATAACTAAAAGGCAACAAGTTGAATCTGTACACAATGTCTTTGGTGAGGATCAAGGTCAATTTCTGCAATTTCACTAACGCAGTAATAAGAGAAAAATGTCCAATTTCAATGACCACTTCTGCATTCGTCTCATTAATCGTTGCGTTTTGAGTTATGTCATACCAGGTGATTGTCCCGTCCCTGGCCTCTGAGCCATGCAGAATGACAATATCGACACGTTTTAAATCGTTGATTTTGAACTTGGTTGTCACCGCCGCAGGTTTCTTGAAAACATGGCCATTAGGTTCAAGATTAATGAGGGGTGTACCAAACATGACGTCATTTTCAAGATCCCTTTGAACTATTAGACCATAGTACTTGGATGGATCCTCCAATGTAATCTTTACAGACACGGGATCGTCCACAGCTCCAGAAGGGCACACCAGTTTGACATTCTGGCCAACAACTACACCACCATCAGTAGTAATGGTATTGGATAACGTTTCCGTGCATGGTGAGTCGTCCCTGATGCACGATAGCAAGTCACCTTTGGGTCATAGAAAGAAAATGTCCGTTTATGACTTGTCAGGAGTACGCTAGCCGGATAGCATAAATCCTACAGACAACATTCTAACTGATGAGAGAATGACTATTTGTGACAGGACAGGATCAACCTTCTCACTTACTGTTGTTCAATGTTGGGCAGTGCCTTGGACACAAGTCTTCTTGCATTTAGTGTTATTTACGTGGGAAAGGAATAAGCATGTACTGCTAATTTGTCACGTCATCAATCATCGCTCCTCGTTGATCTTTCGTCTCGTCTAATACTTCTCATTTCTCTGCTGTTGCTGTGAGATCAGACGTACACCTACAGTTTCGTCGTCGTATAATGGTAGCTTTTTATAGTTATATGCCCATGATCATTCGATAGGGATTTTGTTCATCTGTAATCATCAAACAGGAACGGGGATTGTTAATTCCCTAAGTTCATTTATACAATCAGTGGGACCTGTATTAAGAAGTCATCTTTTATTAAGTCTTAACAATTACCTCCTTTAATAACTATATAATTTAGACTTCTATGAAACAGACACCTCTATAAGTTGTAACGAGCTGTTTCTATTGTCCTGACTTGTCTTTAAAGGTCATTTTGTAAAACTTGAGGAAAACACTCAATTATGGTAACAAATAGCGTGTCAGACAATTGAATTCTAAGTAGTTTGTAGTTTGTAACTGTAAATTTCAGTAGCTGCAAAGGTTTTTAAACTGTGTTCAAAGACAAAGTACGTTTATTCACAATTTTCTTGGACATAAACAATTACCTTTCTATATGAAATTTGACGTTGAAGAAATCATTAACTTATTAGACGAAATGGGTCATGAGTAAATTCTCCTAATCGGGACAATTCAGCATTTCGAAATATCGCTCTTCCAACGCGAAAATCGCCATTGTTATCTAGACCTCTTAATCTCTGTTCTTTTCTTTATCGCTCCAGAAGTGAACGAGGGACATCTAGATATGGTGACTCCTGTGTTTCTTGCTTCTAATACTATTCGTTGACTGACTTGCTACCATTAAAGCAAGTGTGACCTATATACGTTTCCATTGAGTATACTACATGGGCTTGGAAAGTCATTAGTTAATTTGTAATTTTTAGCCATTCTGTGATTCATTTTTACCTTCTGCCTTCAATAGCTCACTCTCTGAACATTCAGGTTTTTCTGCCTTTACCTGCAAGAGACAGAATTTTACGTGGCTGTCGTGAGCTATTCACAAAACAGTAAGGTTTGTACCGAACACTTTAAAATCCGTAAGGCAATAATAGCTTACCTTTTTGGGAGCAAATAAAGTAACATAAGCAGCCTCTTCAAGATCGTCAGCACCAGGACTCCTAGAGAGAAAGAGAGAGAGAGAGACATAAAATTTACATTATTGTATATGATGTTTTCTGTTACTGTATGTATTGTATGGATATTTTAAAAGAAACTGTTGTCCACGATATATTATTCAGACGTAGCAGGATCGTTGCTAATCGGTTATCTTCCCTCTGGTATGTTAGTGACATTGAGTCTGAACGTCTTCATGCCATGTTGTCCTTCTATCAAATTAAAGGAACTTATTAAAAGCGAGAAAAGCGTGTTTTTGAAATTTAAAATTTAGATATAAATTCTGTTATTCTAAAGGTAATACTAGAAATACTTACTGGTATAATTTATATTTTAGTTGAGAGGAACCGATACAGACCTGTTCGTTGATTGATTTTCTGAATTGCCTTCCTTATTTTCTTCGCGTACTTGAAGTTGTTTTTCTGACTGCTTCCTTCCATTCTTTGTGTTATCACCACAGGCATTTTGGCTAATCATGAGTGCCTTTTCGTCGCACTCTTTCGCTTCATTGTGTCGTCCGAGATACCTATAATCAACTGCCAAGTTGTGATAACTTCCTGCTACATCAGGATGTTGTTCACTGTAGATCTTCTTTCTAATCATCAGTGCCTTTTCGTCGCATTCCTTCGCTTCACTGTGCTGTCCAAGCTCCCTGTAATCACAAGCCAAGCTGCAATAACTTGTTGCTACCTCAGGATGGTCTTCACCGTAAATCTTCTTTCTAATCATCAGTGCCTTTTCGTCGCATTCTTTTGCTTCACTATGCTTTCGGAGCTCCGTGTAATCATAAGCCAAGTTGTGATAACTTGCTGCTATTTCAGGATGTTCTTCACCGTAAATTCTCTTTCTAATCATTACTGCCTTTTCGTCGCATTCTTTTGCTTCATTGTGTTGTCCAAGCTCCCTGTAATCAACAGCCAAGTTGTGATAACTTTCTGTTACCTCGGGATGTTCTTCATCGCAAATTCTGTTTCTAATCTTCAGTGCCTTTTCGTCACATTCTTTTGCTTCACTGTGCTGCCGAAGCTCCCTGTAATCACAAGCCAAGTTGTAATAACTTGCTGCTATCTCAGGGTGTTCTTCACCGTAAATTCTCTTTCTAATCATCAATGCCTTCTCGTCGCATTCTTTTGCTGCATTGTACAGTCCAAGCTGCCTATAATCATAAGCCAAGTTGTGGTAACTTGCTGCTACCTCGGGATGTTCTTCATCATAAATCCTCTTTCTAATCATCAGTGCCATTTCGTCGCAATCTTTTGCTTCATTAAGCTGTCCAAGCTCTGCGTTATCATAACCCAAGTTGTAATAACTTGTCGCTACTGCAGGATGTTCTTCCCCGTAAATCCTCTTTCTAATCATCAGTACCTTTTTGCTGCATTCTTTTGCTTTATCATGTTGTCCAAGCTCCCTGTAATCAGCAGCCAAGTTGTAATAACATTCTGCTACCTCAGGATGTTCTTTGCCGTAAAGCTTCTTTCTTATCTTCAGTGCCTTTCTGTCGCATTCTTTCGCCTCATTGTGCTGTCCAAGCTCCCTGTAATCTACAGCCAAGTGGTGATAACTTGCCGCTATTTCAGGATGTTCTTCACCATAAATCCTCTTTCTAATCATCAGTACCTTTTCGCTGCAATCTCTTGCTTCATTGTTTTGTCCAAGCTCCGTGTAATCATAAGCCAAGTTGTAATAACTTGCTGCTACCTCAGGAAGTTCTTCACCGTGAACCTTCTTTCTAATCAATAGTAGCTTTTCGTCGCATTCTTTTGCTTCACTGTGCTGTCCAAGCTCCCTGTAATCAGCAGCCAAGTTGTCATGATTTTTTGCTACCTCAGGGTGATCGTCATGGTAAATCCTCTTTCTAATCATCAGTGCCTTTTCGTCGCATTCTTTTGCCTCATTGTGCTGTCGAAGCTCCGTGTAATCATAAGCCAAGTTATTATAACTTGACGCTACCTCAGGATGGTCTTCACCGTAGATACCCTTTCTAATCAACAGTGCCTGTTCGTCGCATGCTTTTGCTCCACTGTGTTGTCGAAGCTCCGTGTAATCATAAGCCAAGTTGTGATAGCTTGCTGCTACCTCAGGGTGTTCTTCTCCGTAAATCCTCTTTCTAATCGTCAGTGCCTTTTCGTCGCATTTTTTGCGTCATTGTACTGTCCAAGCTTCCTGTAATCAACAGCCAAGTTGTGATAACTCGCTGCTACTTCAGGATGTTCTTCACCGTAAATCTTTTTTCTAATCATCAGTGCCTTTTCGTCGCATTCTTTTGCTTCATTGTACTGTCCAAGGTTCCTGTAATTAACAGCCAAGTTGTGATAACTTGCTGCTACCTCAGGATGTTCCTCACCGTAAATCTTCTTTCTAATCATCAATGCCTTTTCGTCGCATTCTTTCGCTTCATTGTGCTGTCCAAGCTCCCTGTAGTCATAAGCCAAGTTGTGATAACTTGCTGCTATCTCAGGATGTTCTTCGCCGTAAATCCTCTTTCTAATCATCAGTGCCTTTTCGTCACATTCTTTTGCTTTATGGTGCTGTCCAAGCTCCGTGTAATCATAAGCCAAGTTGTAATAACTTGCTGCTACCTCAGGGTGTTTTTCGCCGTAAATCTTCTTTTTATATATCAGTACCTATTTGTGGCATACGATTGCTTCATTGTGCTGTCCAAGCTCCCTGTAATCATAAACCAAGTTGTAATAACTTGCTGCAACCTCAGGATGTTCCTTGCCGTAAAGCTTCTTCCTTATCTTTAAAGCCTTTTTTTCGCATTCTTTTGCCTCATTGGGTTGTCCAAGCTCTCTGTAATCAGCAGCCAAGTTGTAATAACTTGCTGCCACCTCAAGATGTTCTTTGCCGTAAAGCTTCTTTCTTATCTTCAGTGCCTTTTCGTCGCATTCTTTTGCTTCATTGTGCTGCCCAAGCTCCCTATGATGTACGGCCGAGCTGTGATAACTTTCTGCTACTTTAGGATGTTCCTTATTGTCACCGGTAGTCTTGTTTATGAAGGGCAAATCCTTTCCATTATATTCTTTCGCTTCATTTTGCTGTATTGTGTCTTGGATCACTTGGAAATCAGATTTTGCTTGTGTCAGCCCTACTCGTAGCTTGTCAACCTGGAACTTCAACTTAATAACTTCTGCCGTGGGAAAGTTTGTCTGGTTTTTAACCGCGTTAATTGCAGTGATGGGAAGCTTTAAAGAGTTGAATGCAGCCATGACCTTACTCACATAAATCCGGAACTCTTGATCAGGAAGTTTGGCCTCTCCAATGTGAGCAATATCATTCTGAACCTGACGAAGATCATCAACATCCCTCTTGACCGCCAGACTAAGAGTGCTACCAATGCTATCTGAGTACAGGATCACAAAGAACAAACAGGTGGAATCCCACTCTGCGGCGTTGCCTTTCTTCACCTTTGCCAGATATCGTGCATTTTTGATACGACTTCTTCGAGATTCATTGAAGTAGAAGGCATTTCCGTTTCCACGTGTGTCTTTCCATTCTCCAAGCCTAGTTGTCTTGTAAAGGAAATTCCACTCTTGTTTGAAGATTTTCCGTAGACCGTCTGGAACTAACTTGAAAGCGATGTAACGCAGTCGAAAATAGTTCAGTTGTTCTGGAGAGTATTCCATCAGAGAAGTTTCTGTAGTGCAAGCATTGTATTTTGTGAGTCTTGGAACTACTCCGGCCGTATCTATTTTGTTTGCATGATAGAACACACCGTATTTCTTCTATATACACTCGATTGCAAAAGCGTTGACACCTAAAAAGCATAAACCGTGAACGGTGAGACCCAATGGCTTTATGGGTATAAGTGTAATAAATTTATTTGCATAATATTCTATTCTCGTGCGAAGGTTGTTGACCAAAATTAGTTGCACGTGGTGAAAGATGGAAACTGTCCAAGCATTCCTTAAAGTGTCCAAGTTGGCCGACAAGGGCCAATTTGAGTAACATACAATTCGCGATTTGCCTAAGTTCAAAACAGGCAATGAACTTAAGCAATATTTGGTAGAAAATTATTCGGAAGAATTAAGTCAGCACTGTACTATTTATTGCAAAGAACTGAGAATGGTAAATTATTGCTTATGGAAATGAGGTTATTGTTTAAACACTACCCACAAATCTCATCGTTCACGGTTTATGCTTTTTAGGTGTCAACGTTTTTGCAATCGAGTGTATACCCCTTCCGCTAAGTACACACTGCAGGCTACAGCTATTAAAGGAGAAGGTCACTCTAGAAAACGGGTATTTTTTTTGTAAACGACCAATAAAAAGTGTCTACATATCTTGTGTATATTCATGAGTCAAATTCCCACTTTATCGAGATTGCTCTTTAGAATTGCTCTTCCTTTCTGTAACCTAAAATTGTCCTAAGCACAATAATTAAATCCGTCATTCACTCGCCAATTTGGAAACACGCTTCCCTCCCCTCCCTGGACTAAACCACCCTCTCCCTCTTCCAACTTTTCCAAACAGAATGTGATGCTGTCAATTTCAAGTTAACCGGCGTATCCGCTCATTTCCTCTCCATCTGCTACTGGGAGTTATGCAATAAACACCACGTTTCTTGAAGAAGATCTGGTCCACTTGAAGTTGTCGAAAATCAGTCCACTTATTTTATTTATTACGCGGGATGCAGTGAGGGCATACCGTGTCTAAAAATGGGTTCGCTATCCTTTTTTTTTTTACGCGAGATGCCCTAAAGGGCAGCTCGTGTTAAAATTTTGGTGGCGTTTCTTTTTTTTTTCTTCGTCGTAGTCACAAATCTGCACATTAATTTGTTCATTAAACTGTGCCCTCTCCTAGTAGGTATGTATTTTTCTGATTGTCTTCAAAAAAAGCGGGCCAATCAAAATCCATTCTAGTCGCGTATATCGCGAGGGAGAGGACCCACTCATCCCTACCTGTGTGACGTCAAATAATCATTTGATTTATTTATTAAACCTGGATTAAATTCTGCTCTCCCCTAGAGGGGATGTTTTTGTCGACTACTGTGCCAGCCATATTGTTTACATGTTGTAGACTCAACTAGCCCGTTTTCAAAAAGAAAATTAACCGTTTTGAAGCGGTAAATCGAAAGAATAACTTTTAGGAAGCACTCCATAGTTAAAACGGTGGAAAATGGACAGCTCGCGGCGAAGAAATTTGGTTTGGGTTTTTGGTTCAGATTGTGTTTTGCAATTCAGAGAGAAAAGGTCAAGCTTAAGCTTGAAACGTTACCTGCGCTGTCACGGGCTTTGTCGAACTAATGTCTAAACGTTACTGGAATTCCACTTCATAAAAAAGTTAAAAGTTTGATTGTCAATTTTTACTTAAGGCTTTCGTGTTCATTTAGGAAAACTTTTTGTCTGTCTTTAATTTTTGTCTTCAACAATAATATTGTCTTCTGTCTTCTGAGTCAGATATATAATCTGGCCCGGGTCAGGACGTTTACCGAAAACAATTTCCGGTATATACGAAATATAAATAGCTCTGAATAGCGCGTGAGCAGTGTATCTTTCATGACGCTTTCAGAAAGAAATTCCCGGTATGATCTCGAGTACCGTAACGCAATATTTCAATTGCGAAGGGAAGATAGCTTTAAAAATCTTCGAAGCGTACAACAGAAATAAATCATGCACAGCATCACGCGTAAATGTCAGTATAGGCATTTTGTTAATTTTTTTTTTTTTTTTTTTTTTTACGTTGATTAAAGTACTTTGAATGACTGGTTATTGTTACCGCATGACAGATTTCACAAGATCGAATTCAACTCAGCGGTTTGGAAAAAGATTAAGTTTCTACATGTGAGCACCGAGCGAGTGAAAAACAGACTGTGAGTGGTAAGATTGAACTTTTCTAGTGATTAAAGCAACGTGACCTTTTACTTAAGTGAATTGTCGTGGATTTCGGAATATAACAGGAATATCTCGGAATATAACAGGGTACCCCTCACGCAGTCATGGTGCTTCATTCCCCAAAAGCCCCTGTTACAATACACCACCTTAATTTATCTCAGCTTATTAAATCAGGACCTAATAGCTTGGTGATAGTGTAATGAGCAACTCGCAAACTACCTCCAGAAGTTAGCTTCTCAGGCCAATATTTCTTTTAAGAACATCAAATTTCCGTTTATTTTGTTAAACAAAATATCCACGAAACTTACAATAAACTGCGTTGTTTTTGGACCTGCAGCCTTATTCGAATGAACAATATGTTATTCGGTTATTGTTGTCGAGGCTACAAGGCGGCTTTGTGACTGAAGAAACTGGAATGTTTCAAAGACTTGGACAAACAATGTTGTCATGCAAGCATAAAATTAGGGGCCTTCCCTTCATATCGATTTGGATCTGTAGCTAATAGGCTACATAATCCCACCCAGTCCTGATAAAAGGTAACAAAGACTTGGATAAACAATGTTGTCATGCAAGCATAAAATTAGGGGCTTTCCCTTCATATTGATGTAGATCTGTGGCTAACAACTAAATAATCCCACCCAGTCATGATATAATTAATTGAATCGTCTGTGCACGGCTAGTTTATTATGGGGGCTACATTAAACACCTGATACGAGCAAACCGTTTTACAGTGCAATTGGGGTTTTCTTGTCTTCTAATTGCTTCGATCCGCTTTGATTCGTTTCGCCCCGATATTAAGATATCAATTCTCATAACTTTTCTACATCAATTTCTTACACTGATAGTTGTGAGAAATTGCTTCTTTCGATCTGATGACTCTAATGTATCCCCTTTTTTCCGCAATCGACGTTGTGTCGATCGATGTTGTACAGTGAATTAAATTTAAATATTCATAATCACAGGAATAAAAGTTTTAAATGAATTAGTAAACATATTAACTGAACAGGCAATAAACTGCGAGACCGAACTTTTTACATCAGAAGTACGAAGAAGAAGTACCTGCAATGATTTAATAAAGAAAAGCCAAGATTGCTGGGGTGATAATTATTGATTAATTACTCAACTAACGTTGGCCAAAAGATTTCGTGTGTGAGGTTGATAAAACCGGTTGGGAGTGTGATCAATTCAAACTGCTGGTGACATGAACTGTTTCGGGATTTATGAAGGCAGCTCATCACAAGCGATATGTAGCTGCATTTTATGAGCAAGAAAGCAATGGCGTAAGTTCGTATAACACTGCACGTTCCCTTTTGTCATAAACCCATATGGCACAAACTCATTGTTAGAGAACGTTTCTGTTCCCTGCCTTGTGGTTCTTAAATGTTACGATCACAGTACACACCAAACCTTCAAAATAAACACAAGAAATGAAATCAAAGGACATTCTCTGAGCGAGGATGACCTTATGCATTCTTACAGAAATATTTCTATCAAACAGGTCATGTAAGAATGGTTACTAAACGACTAAACAATTTCATCTACCGTAAAAAAAGGTTTAGAAATAATAGTTTATAAGAAATAATATAGAAATATAGAAAAAAAAGTTTATGAAGAAATACATTTTTTACAGGAATAATCCCAAAAACGAAAAAGTATTGCGCGCTAAGTGAAAATCGTTTCTTTGAGTCAACTGAAGCCTGCCCGGGCAAGGAAAGCTATAAGAAGCTATGAAGGCGGCTGGCGTCTACCGACAGGAAGTTTATAGAATTTGCTAGTGAATTACATATTTTCCCCAAACAATCCAGTAAGAATGAAAGTCCACTCTATCATAGACAAACGATCTTTCTAAGGAACTAAGAAAAAAATTCGTCTCGTAAAATTTTTGCAAACAATCTTTCAATTAACAATCTTCCTAAATTTGGTGGACATAATAAACTGTTTATTTATGCTTACGTCATAACGCACGACTGAACTGCTTTGGAATGATCCTTTATATATCTAATTCTATGTTTCGACCAGCTAAATGCAGTTAAGAGACTTTCTTACATAGATTTGCAAGAATGCGATTCATACTTTGAAATACTCACTCCAAATCGTTGGGGTGGCTTGTCCTTAGTTATCCTCTCTGCTTCTCCACTGCGAAGCATGGAAAGATGATTACAAAAATAGAGTGGTCAAGGTCTTCCCTTTCTTATTTTCCATCAACATCCTCTAAGCAAGGCGGAAATACCGCAGTTATACCCTTATTTTGAATCGGTTTGCCTCATTTTGAGATCAATTAACATAATCAGAAGTCTAATGTACTTTTGATACAATAAAGGCCAGTCAACGACACCGTCTTTTCCTAGAGAAAAAACAGGTTTCATTGCAGTTAGAAATTTGAAATATCGAGCCAGGGGAATGCACAATTAGTTGACGCATATTTTTTCGTCGAAAGCTCAATGATTTCGTTAACAATCTAGTCACTTCATCCTTGTTACTTCTTAGCTTATAGCTACTTACATTGTTGAAGAAGTTCTAAGATTCGAGATTGATCTTCACATATAGCAAGTTCTCTTAGCTTCTATTGCTGTTGATCACAATTCCGTGCTGAACGGAAGGACAAATGCATATGAAAGTGAAATATACGAGACAATGGTTTATTAGTCTTACATCGCTGACTTTAAAACGCGTGACTTGCGATTAGTTACTGATGCCTGCGTCTGGCTAGCTAATAAATGCAATGATTAATTACCTCAGCCTCGTAGAACCATGTCACATTGACCCGTATTCAACGCCGCGAGCACTGAAAATGGGTCACGCGAATATTGTAAACAAGTTACGCTATTGACGTGATCATTAGTTCATTAGTGATTTTCGTAGCAGCATTTAACTATAGGATTGTTTGGAAATACTCATAAAATAATGTTGTGAATTTAATGAAAACATGCCTGGTTAAGAGAAACTGTGGTGCCTTATCAATAGTCTCTTTCATGAAAGATGTTTTTGTAAAGATTGAAACACCGCAACAAAATAGAAGCACCGGATCCTGTAGACGTAAAGAGTAGGGGACGTAGTTCCCGGTGTTGTGGTCTGGTCTTTGTGTATATTGGTCTGGGAGGGTGGGGTGAGATCACATATGGACTGAGGCGGCAGCCAGAGGCGCCTTGTATATGCTGACGTGCGATCTCACCCTCTGGATACGATTGATTATTGATTATTAAGTCACATGAATGTTGTGACTGATTTAATGAAGACTTCAAGACTTCAAAGACAGTGGCTCACCACCGAACCACTAAAACAGAAAAGCAAGCCTGATTTCACACCATTCGAACGTCTGATAATTGTCTTGGGATGGTTTGAATGCAGTATTGCAGAAAGACTCGATTCTGGAACTGATCTCCTTATATTGAGGGCTTCAACTTGTGCTTCGTTTCTCTGTATTGTGCCCTTAGCAATCTTTAAATCAAAATGTAAGGTGACTCTGAATCCCCCCCCCCCCCCCCACCCTACATTTTTTTTAAACTTTGCATCCTCACATAATGATTACAACAGGATCACTTGAACGTCTGATCTGCGCTATTGCAGAAAGACACTACACTGGAACTGACCTCCTATATTTTGCAACCTTAAAATTTAAGGTGGCTCTGAATCCCTCCCTGCAGTTTCGTAAAATTTGCAAAACGTTGTGTCTTTACACACTGTTTACAATTTGAAAGTAAAATTTGGGAATCACCGAGCTCGTTTGTTAGCTATAATCACTTAACGCTAAAATTAGGGCAGTTTTTAACAGGTTCTGTTGTAGGATCCTGGTTTCATTTGCGTAGATATCAACACTATGAAGAACAGCACAAAATACGGTATCCTGAAAAGACTGGGTGGTTTATTTTTCACCGCGTATCTAGAAAGGTCATGGATCATACATTGGATTTGTAAACGACAAATGATTCTGTGCCGCCCCTCACATCCCAAAAATTCACCGTAGATTCCAATCAAATCGTAAAGAGACCCCCAAGACTCCACACAATTGTTTACTGTGACCACATCTTTGGTATAATTTACTTTATGACTTTCTGTGTACAACTGATTAGTCTCTGTTGTCTTGACAGCCATTGGCTGTTTTTAAAAAAAGGTGCTGTTACTCGAGGCTACTTTTTCAACAAATTGCGAAACAACGCCGTTGCCAAGTTAAAGACGTTGCGCCTTTAACACTCCTCTTCGCAACTCGTCTTGCAATCAAAAAAAAATTACGTCGTGCGTTCCAGCAAAAGCATCCTTTTCTTTAACTTCTCCATCCTCGAAGACTTAGGGGCAGATAGTCGAGAAGGGGCGAAGATTTCACGGGCGAAATCGATGGAAGTTTCCCGGGAGGAAGTTTATAAAACGCGAGAAAAACCTCTTGAATCATTTTTTAACTCTTTTCGTCCCGTCTTGTAAACTTCCGATTTCGCCCGTAAAATCTTTGCCCTGTCCCGACTGTCCGCCCCTGCATTTCCGAAGATGCTACTTCTTGTGACGTTGAGAGGTACACTGTCGCTTGTAACACGTCATTTGTCACAACTTGCAGCGCAAAGAGCCGCAGAGAAGTTGACTCGTTTAACAGCACCTTAAGGTGTGCAGTCCGCATATTCTGTAACTAACTTACAAGCTTTTACAGATAAATGTAGTTATACAAAAGGAAAAATGCTACTGTTATATGGGCTCCCTGTTAAAGAACATCTCACAGAGTTAAAGGAACATAACCTTTTTCTTAAATGTCCTAATTTGCTGTGGGAGAATACTTCCCAGAGCAAATTTAAAAGCCGATACAGTATATTTTGGTCCCACTTTGGACCTTTTCAAAATGACAAGAAAATATCAAGCCTACTCTCGGTGAAATCCATCACGAGTTTAATTTCGTGACTGATTTGTAAAGCTTCATTGATTTGAATTCTTTTTGCTATTTTTTAAAACGCGGGTCGTGGAATGAAAGAACCGTTATCTGTGTCAACGACCAGACCGTTGCAGATAATTCCCAAAACGTTCCCACCGATCAAAAGTATCATTGTCATCATCATTATCATAATCATCATCATCACCTTCAATTATACACAAGGTGGTACCTCCACACCCTACGCCTGCAAAGCATACTACATTGGTAAAGTAATAATGGTAAAAAAAATAATAAGCTTTGATTATATAAGGCTGTAAAGGGGGAGCCTGAGCCCCTCGCCACCTTCCCTAGATCCACCAAGATAAGTGTTAATTAATTTTCATAAATGAATAATTATTTACTTGTTTTCTTTTACACGAAAACGGCAGAAGGTGTTTGAGCGCTAAAGGCTTCTTATACTGAACAGAGCTTTCCTAACGGGCCATTCACGTTTCAATTTTTCAAGTAGTTAGTTAAAAACATTTTAAACTATGAAGAGTAACACGATGTGTATATCTTGAACTCATTATAGCGCAATTAACTATAATGCTATAAGGGTTTGTTACATAATCCACTCCGCATTAAGAGTTATGGTATTCACGTTCAACACTGAGACCCGGGTGAAACCAAACTCGTTTTTAAATTCAATAGAATACATCATATGCCGACTTGTAATTAAAAACATTCAACTAATTCCTGTTCAGTGATTGGGGTACACTGTAGTGGCCCATGCAAATGAAAGCGTTTATACTGCACCCATAGTCTTGTAATCCCGAATGAAGAAATAATTTTTAATACACTCACGGACACTGCTTAAAGGAAACCTAAGTTGCCAAGTTAAATAGAATTCAACCTCGTTCCCAGGCCTAATCAGACTTCCAGAGTGACCCTAACAAAAGAGACTTGGGACCGAACTCGATTGGGCCGTCGAGGGGTGACGTCACGTTTGTCCACGCGCCCTAAAGGATGACTGGTGACGAGGCTGAATCAAATTGTCTTCGATTGAAGAACTGCGAACCACAAACTCGAGTGTTTAGGCGTACTGTTACGTAATTCGTGTTAATTGTGGAATCTGCGTATTCTTTCGTTTGTTTCTTTTTATACATACAGTTACAGATTTCGGTATAAAAGTTTCCTTTGCATTTATGGAAACAAAATTTGTCTCCGGAGCTCCCACACAAGTTGTGCGTTTGATTTATTTCATATTTTTCAGTTTCGTTGTTTGCCTTTTCTGCGTACTTTTTCCTATTCGTATATATGGATTTCTATTTGCCTTGTGACCAGTTCCACTTTGTCGCAATAAAACTGCCTCAAAGTCGCATTCAAAGTCTACGAAGTGTTATTTACAAACTGTGATTTGAGACTCCCATTAAATTATATTTTTACATCGAGGGTAGCATGCACTAATTATGAAATATGAGGTAAGCCAGTCAGTAAAAAAATTCAATTATCTACAGAAGTCAAAATCGTAGTTTTCAAACACGCTTAAATCACACTACATGCGGTACAAATAACTATTTTATATATGTTAAAGCGGACAAAAAAATGACTGCGAGACAAAAAAAAATTAATACAGTCGGACCTCTATTAAGCGGTCACCTATTAAGCGGCCACCCTCCATTAAGCGGCCATTTTCCAAAGTCCCGAATTATTGTTTTGTCAGTAAAGTGCTGTATTCGATACCTCTATTCAACGGCCAACCTCTATTAAGCGGCCAGTTTTCAAAGTCCCCAGGGTGGCCGCTTAATAGAGGTCCGACTGTACATTAATTGCTGTAGAGCTTCATGTTCTGTCCTCAAAAGGTGCTGGTTCTTGTGATCTTCTTCCGTCGGTGATGCTTCTTTGGGGAGCAGAACTAGGTCCTTCCGGAAGAGCACTAAACCGCCATAAAAGTAAACATCAAGAGGTGTTTTGCTTTGAAAAAGACTACAACCCAGCCCTTGATATGCGGCCTTTTATTGCCTGGAAACGTCCGAAACATGTACAGTCAGGTCCCATTGCATCAGTGGCCATCGTTCTAGATAAATGTTTTGAAATCGAAGCAGCATCATAAACCTTCTTCTCCTTAATCACAATAAAACCTGCGGTTTCCAACAGAACAAACCCTAGCGGCTGCAACAGTTTTGATTAAGAATAACTAAGTCGAAGAAACAACTTGGGTTAAAGCCCTATCTTCTCCTAACTTATTTAATTTACTCGTAAGGGTTAACGGAGCCATCTGTCGTTTTAATATTGGTATTGTATAGCGCTGAGTTTAATTATTCCTAGTCTTCTCTATACCGTTTTGTCAATCACTTAATCTGAAGTTTGCATTCGTGAAAAAGGATATCAATTGTAATTGGAATGTTCGGACCTGCCACGCTATAGACTGGGCCCCTTACAAAATGAGTTTCCATGGTAATTTAAGGGTACTCGGTAGAAGCGGATTTGTGACGGTGGGACGTTTGAGCTCGTTCCCAAGGGTCTTTGTGTCAGGCAATCCAAAATGGTGGTCAATCGGACCAACAACCCTGCATTTGTTGTGAAAATCGCCCTGCAGACTACTACTGTAGTTTGTTTATCAAGGATAGCATTGCTACCTACCACTGACTGGACGGCTGATTATTCTGCGTGGCCATAGTTTTGTCCCCCACTACACAAAGCTTGCCTTTCATATAGTTGACATGCTGATGTAGGTGATACTCTGAAGCAAGATAAAAAAAATGAAAGCAGCACAGAGTAACAAACCTATCTCAAGACGCCACATGGTAATCACCTTCACACAGTAGGAGTCACTGATTAACTGTTTGAAGGGATCATGTTTTATTTTGCTTAATCAAATTTAGACTAAGGATAGAAAAATAACTACAACGTAACAAATAAACCCAAGTAGAGGTGCCCGGTTTTGTCAGTCAATTTAAAAATTCAATACCAAAAAGGATCGATAAACGCCGCGGGACAAGTTACGTGGACTTTTCGTGGAATGAACGTTTAATTTAAGAAACAACAACAACAGGATATTAAATGTGAATTAGGGAGAAACGAAGACTCGGAAAAAAAAAATCCGAGTCCCAGATGGTATTTGAACCCACGACCCTCCGTGATCTAGTCGGATGCTCTAACCACTGAGCTACTGGAGACTCTATGGTGAGCAAGGGTCTCTCTAATTCTCTCTAAAAGGTGACATAAAATCCCAGAGGGGAGGGGGTACTGCACGAAACTTTTGTGGGGAGCATGCAGCTCGTTTCTTCAAACTCTGATCCTATTTCAAACCAACATAATTAGTTTTCTGGTACCCTTTTTAAGACCTGGCCTCTTTAATTCATACCCATTTTCAGACCTTGTTTCTAGAATCCATACCCGTTTTCAGACTTTCAGACCAAAACAGCTCAAAAACCACACCCTTTGACCCTGCACATACCTAGATAGTTTATATAGCGGAGTACCCCCACCCCCTCCCACCTCACCGCCTTAGAATCTCCTATTCCCGGCTTTCCTAAGCCTCTACTCTCTTCATTCACCCTCTTCAGGAATGATTATTGCAAAAAAAAAATTCTTTGTAACAAAGATGCCAAAACCTATTAAATGAAACTAACAGAAATAAGATAGTGTGAAAAATCGAGTCGATAATAAGCATGAAGCTAATGTAAATTAGGGAAAAACGACCGTGAGACAAATGGAGATCGGTGATTGTCCCAGTTTAGTTTCCTTATTCTTATAGCATGTTTTTAGTAAAGTTTTGAACCAACTGAAATCTAGAGACACAAACCAAAGCAAATTAACCCTTTCCTGCCCGAGGGAAATGTCGAATTTTTCTAAATCGTTAACTATGAACTGGGAGACCACATGTGATATACCATTTAAAAGGTATTTTCTGGGGTGTGCTATAAATCACACCAACAGAGATGGAGGAGGTCACATATTAGAGTGAGAAAAGTCCAAAACGAAAGAAGAAAAACATTGAAAATTTTCCTATTCGTTGTATATACTGGGTATCCCCCCTAAACTATAGCTTAATGTACAGCTCTTAGTGCATTGCTTGTTGTAAGATATCAACTGGGCCCTTAACGTACAAAGGAAAAAAAAACCCAAAAGTTTGAGGGGTGGTAAATCAAGTCTCATATAGGAGGGGGGCATGATTTTATGCCTTCAATTTGTAGATCTTTCCAAGATCTTTTGGTTGTGCAAATTTCACACAAATTGACCACATACTGAGCTCATAATTGCGTCTTGTGCCATATGACACTCTTGGGCAGGAAAGGGTTAAGGATGTATAAGTATCTCGACAGCACACTAAAGAAAAAGTAACTTGGTAAGTTGATTCAATCGATTCACTGTAAGCACACGAGAAGGTAGACGTTACCAATTTTTTCACACTGTATTTTTCCGTGTCTCTGTAACTGATCAAAAGTCTCCAAGTGCGCAAAGTTTCCAGCTGGATTAGGCAGCAATAAGGCTGCGCCTTCAGACTTAGGCGAATCCCTCAAACCTGATGAAACAAGCAGAAAAAAGCGAAAGCAGGGCCACCAGTTAAACTTCAGCGACCAAAATCTTGAAAGCTGAGACGGCAAAAGGTTTCCGATTTCCAAACACCGAGAAGTAGGTTGGAAAAACGAGGTGCAGCCGAGATTTTTCAACCAACTTCGAGGTTTTTGGAAATAGGAGGAAACCCTCTTTCGAGTGTTTGATATAGCTTCTCAAACTATTGATACTAAATTCTTGGAGAAATTCGAAGTAAAAGTTCACAAAATTTTATAATAATTAAGATCACATTTCTAAACCTCCTTTACGGTAGTGATTTGCTTTGTTTTGGCTTGATGGATTATTAATGAGTTTGAGAAGTGGCTTGAAATCACGAACTGTTATTATTTTCTTAAGTTTTTCGTTTTCCGTTTAATGTGAATTGGTGGAATTGTGTTCTATTCTGCATGTGCTTCTGTTTTTGGATTGCCAAAATTGTCCCAAAACAATGCGCTCTTATATTATAACAAGTAGCTTTATCTTACCTACAAATTGTACTTCCGGTGTACAAGCCCCACCAACATAGGAATCAGCAAGACTCACAAAATCCTTGCTGTCAAGACCAACTGCATCAGATCCCCATTTGTAAAACAGACGGAGGCTTAGAAACGTCTCTGCTTCTGACGTAATGGAACGTATTGTGAGATGACACTGGGTGACTTCTGACTGTCTGAAATCTGCCACTTCTCCGCTCAGTTTTCGTTTGAGGACCTCAAGCACCTCTGTGACTTTCTCTTTTTGTGTTGAACAAAGGACCACTCTAAGATTTTCTGAATCGTTGTCTTTCAGCTTCATCGATGTGACGTCGATGAAATGGGTCATGCATGCATCAAAAGCTTCCTCGGCAGAAGCATTGATTATGATAACCGATTGAAATGCTCCTTTCTTGCAAATTCGTCCATCGACGTGCACAAGTGCATTTGCATGAAGTCGTAGCTCATCCTCTGATTCCTTTCTAATTTCAAACCACTGAGAAAATGTCTCGTGATGTCTGTCATAATGTATGTTACCATTATTGTTCTCTCTGTCACAGGTCACGGGAGAATTCGTTGAACCAGTGAGTTCAAATCTCACCAGCTTTGATGGACTGAACTTGGCAAAATGAATTAGACTCAATGTCAGGTTGGAAATATCCCGGCTGAACACTTCATCGGCGATGTCTACCTGATCGGAAATTATGTCTTTCAGCCGCCTTGAGAACAGCTCTAATCTCTTGTACAGCCTAATTCCTTGCTCATGGTTCTGGAAAAAGAGCTTTAGAAAGCTCAGCATGGAGGAAATTGCCAACGTTTCGCTCCAACGTACAATTTCTGTAGTAGGCTGCTTTCCACAGTTTTCTAAGCACAACCGCTCAAGAATTTCGCACACTATGCACACAAGCTGTCGGATTCTTATGTTCTTTTCGGCATCTCGCAGACTTGGCAAAAACCGTTCTAATGTCTCCTCGGACAGCCCTCTTAATCCATTTTGTACTTCTGAAATGTTCTCATCGACAAAGATTTCCTTAATACTTTGAATGAGATTAGGAACAATGGCTAGAAAAATTTTAATGATAGATTCTTCAGACGATGAACATACCTGCTTGTATTTCTGTGCAATGTCTTTGGGGATTGCTCGGTGAATCTCAAGATAACCTACAGGGTTTGTGGATAAGGCTGCTCTCTCGATTCCTTCCACGGAATTTTCCTTTTCCATGCAACAGTCCCTTAGCGCCATCTTGCAGAGCGTTTGAATTTTAACAGAGAAATACTTCATCAATTCTGCATTCTCACGTTGCAAACCCGAGAGCTTTGTCGCCAACTCCCTCAAGTGCCTGACGTGCATCTGTCCTCTTCGAGTTACTTTGTAATCTGGTGACAATGAAAATAAAGTGGAGAGTATATTGCATTGTATAAAATCAGCACAATTGACAATGATTTTAGACGAAATAAAAAGAGAGTCGTTTTTTTGTTTTTGAAGATGGAGAATCTTTGCTGACATTGTTGTTTACATTTTGTTTCATAAGCATATTTAAAATATCATGCCACAAACAAATGGACACCATAAACTAAAAGAGCATGTCACACTTGGTAATCAATGTGAATATCAGTAAGATATGTCGAGTACTATGTTTGTCCCACATAGCTTAGATCCAGCGATTCATTCAAGCTCTTTAAATTTATGGAGTGCATTTACTTCTAGCTAGTTTTGTTGTTTATAAAGTGAAACCCCACTTTACGGACACTGGTAATAATGGAGAGTTTCTTGGTCCCGCTCCATACATTTTCCTTAAAACTAGAAATACTTTACTCGCAAAACCTCGCGAAGCTAGGGCTGGGTAGACAGTTGATTTGGAGTGAAGGAATGGGCTATAGGCCAGCTATAAAACATGAATTGTCTCGTTCTTTATGATAGTGATTGAGAGGATAGTGTGCCCCCGGGAGTGTGCCCTTTTAGTAGCCCCGCTGAGGACACTCTGTAATACAAGCAAACTCCGTTATTACGGACACCGTTTTCTGGTCCCAACGGTGTCCGTAATAACGGGGTTTGACTGTACCAATAAACAACAAATGATAATGAGGCTGAACATGTGAACAAAGTTCCTCCTCAAAAGGCGAATTGGAAAACTCTATGACAACCGACCTTCTTGTTTTAATCCTTCAAGGTCCTTCCTGAGAGTAGCAAGATCTTTCACCACGTCATTCTCCGTCATCCACTGCTGTAAAATAATTTCAAGTTGTTCGTCCTCGTCCTTCCAAGACTTCATGACTTGACCCATTGATTCTTCAGGTGTCTTCAGTAGCTGAGCAATTGGCACAAGGTTGAAAATAGCTCTCTCTACACCCAGCAGGCTTCTCACGTACCCACACAAATCTGTGAAAATCAAAGAGAGGTTCGTAACATTCAACTAATTAATTGTCAGGAGAGAAAGCACCAACGTGGCAAGTAGAGCCTTGACTCCCCCTACCAAGCTCAAGGGGGGAGAAAGAGGGTACGCCTCAAAAACTACTGGAGGAGGCCCGTGTTGGAAGAGCTGAAAGGAGTGATACTGTTCATTTTACAGAGCGAAAACACTTGCAAAGTAGTTATGTGACATGGCGTGTACTAGCGAACGCCCTATGCTCCCACAGGACTAATAACAAGTAATGATAGATGCACGTGCTCCATGACTATGTATTTCGCTCTCGTCCTGCACAAATAACTTCACGGCAAGTTCGCTTGTACGATTTTGATTCGCTCGTTGCAATTGTAACATATCACAAGTTTCTCGTTCACGTCTTTTTATAAATGGAAAATCTTACCAACTCACCACTCTTGAAGTCATTTATGTAACTTACCTATTTCGCAGAAATGCCTCTCGCTGCTATGACCAAAGCTCCCCTGGACAGTGATCGTCCCACACAGAATTCTGGCATCTTTACTCCACTCGAGTGGATACTTGAGGACCTCTCCCGTATTCCACCAAACACCAGAATTTACTGTGAAGGCAATATCTTCTTGTTTACTGTCAGCCAGTTTGTAGTCTTCCCCAAGGCAAACAGAGACTTGAAGGCTTTCACTGTTGTAAACGCACTGTTCTCCTTGTCTATCAATGGAACGTACATGTAGCTCTCTAAATCCTTCAGCTTTGAGTTGAACCAAAGCAGAAGACTCGTGCTCTCTATAGAACTGTTCGTTGTAAACATCTTGGCTCACAAACAGTACTGCAAGTTCTTCATGCACTGGATTCTTGTTCACCAGCACTGACATAATGTTACTAAAGGGCAACAAGTTGAACCTGTACACAATGTCTTTGGTGAGGATCAAGGTCAATTTCTGCAATTTCAGTAACGCTGTGATGAGTGAAAAATGTCCAATTTCAATGACCACTTCTGCATTCGTCTCATTAATCGTTGCGTTTTGAGTGACGTCATACCAGGTGATCGTCCCGTCCCTGGCCTCTGTGCCATGCAAAATGGCAACGTCGTCACATTTGAAATCGTTGATTTCGAGTTTGGTTGCCACTGTCACAGGTTTTTTGAAAACATGGCCATTGGGTTGAAGATTAATGATGGGTGTACCAAACATGACGTCATTTTCAAGATCCCTTTGAACTATTAGACCATAGTATTTGGCTGGATCCTCCAATGTAATCTTTACAGACACAGGATCGTCCACAGCTCCAGGAGGGCACACCAGTTTGACATTCTGGCCAACCATTACACCACCATTAGTGGTAATAGTGTTGGATAAGGAATTCGTGCCTGGTGAGGTGTCCTTGATGCTCGATAGGAAGTCACCTTTGGGTTATAGAAGGAAAGAAAAAACAGTTTTTCACACTTTTCTAGTCGGTCATCGCTCCTCGCTGAGTTTTCGTCTCGTATAACACTTCTCGTTTCACCGCTGTTGCTGCGACAACAGAAGAACACCTACAGTTTCGTCATTACCTTTAACTGCTTTTCACAGTTAGGAGACATCACAACTAGTACTCGGCCTCAAATAAGGGCGGTGGTCATTAATTCAATAAGTGCTTTTATAGTTTACTAGTGTAAATGTCAGTACTTGTAAAGGTTTTAAACCGTGTTAAAATACCAATTACGTTTATTCACCATTTTATGTAGCCTCCCACACAGTCGGTTTTAGAGGATTCGTGGGAGGAGGTAGGACGAGTCCATTATAAATGACTGCGTGGGAGGCTAGGCTACATTTTCTCCAGCAGAAACCAATTACCTTTCTATAGAAGTCATTTACTTACTGCACGAAATACGTCATGAGCTCTTCCAGACTAGCGAAAATTTCCATTAGTATTTGGACGCTTTAATCTCTGTTGTATTCTCTGTGGCTCAAGAAGTCCATGAAGGATATCTAGATTTGGTAGCATCTGTGTTTTCTCGCTAATACTAATCTTAGAAACGTGCTATAATCAAAGCAGAATATGAACTATTTACGTTTTGGTTGAGTATACTGGTTGGGATCAGTAGTCATTGAAAAACTGGTAATTTTTTGCCATTCTCCGATCAGTGGTATGAGTTTAATGCGTGGACGTTTCATCGGTCCGATGCAGGCAATCAAAATAGGAGATATTATGTAGTTAATTAAGTCAAGTCCAGCAGATCCCTAGGTATCTATCCAAAAATATTTTAAGAAATTTACTTGCAAATACAATTTACGAGCGAAGCTGAGGTACCGTTTTCGAAAACGGACCCCCGTCGCAAATCTACTTGTAACAAATAAATAAGCCTTTAATTGGAACTCTCTGGATACGCAAACAAGGGAGCTATCTGGTACAAACTGTTTTTAAACTAAACTTGAAAAGTATTCTGCAAATCGAATTAAGATTTAGATTTAAATGTGAATATGTCTAAGTTGATTGTTTTAGGTTCATGGTAAATAATTTTAGTTTTAGTTTTTTTGAAATGTGTCGAAATTCGTTTGTTGTTGTTTATTTACATTTTTGTATTTTATTCACAACACGACCACATCAGCTCTGCTATAATTTCTATCGTGTATAAATAAATGCTACTACTACTGTTCATTTTTACCTACTGCCTTCAGAAGGTCACTCTTTGAACATTCAGGTTTTCTTGGCTCAACCTGCAAGAGACAGGACTTTGGTTGGGTTGCGTGAGCTATTCACAAGACGCTTTTACCGAACGCTTTGAAATCCGTAAGGCAATAATAGCTTACCTCTTTGGGAGGAAACGAAGTAACAGAATCAGCCTCTTTAAGGTCCTCAGCACCAGTACTTCTAAAGAGAGAGGCGTAAAATTTACATTATTTTATATATTTTTGTTGTCGTTACTTTATGTGTCGTAGGGACATTTGAAAAAGTAATTGTTCTCAACGATATGTTATTCACAAGTAACACGATAACCGATTATTATACCAACCTCGGTTATCGTGCATCTGGTATGTAAGTGACTTAGAGTCTGTAAACGTCTTCAAGCGATATTTTCGTTCTACCAAAGGAACTCGAAAGCTATTTCTGCATATCAGTGAGCACCGAGAAAAGCGTGTTTTGTTGCAATACAAGCAATATTACATAGTTTAATTTATATTTTAGTTGAGGGGAACCGATACAAACCTGTTGGTAGACTGTTTCTCTGAATTGTTTTCCTTGCTTTCTTCACGCACTTGATGTTGTCTTTCCAATTGCTTGCTTTCATCGTTGGTGTTATCACCAGTGGCATTTTGGCTAGTACCAGTTTTTACACTAGGCAGCTTCTCGGTTTCTAAAAAATATAAAGAACACGTTTCATCGATCCGATGCAGGTAATAAAGATAGGAGATAATGTAAGTCCACCAGATGCCTAGGTGTTGAATTAGACAATGAGCTTAATTGGAAGATTCACGTTGCCGAACAAATCAGGTCTTTCACCCAGAAACTGAATTTTTTGAAGTCTTTATACTTTTTACCTACACAATCAGAACTGACTTTTATCTTAGAATCATTCTTCCTCCAGTGACCTATGCGTCAATCCTATGGGGTTCCTGTGGAAAAACCCTCTGACGAGCTTCGAAAGGATCCACGTACGTGCCGTCAAGATAATTTACGATTCAGACTTGTACACACCCAATGATAAGGTGCTAGCTCATGCCAATTGGTTCTCGTTGTATGATTTGCACAAATTATGGTTGAATTATACTGTTGGCTCATTAATATTTTTATGAACCGCTCCTGTCTCTATCCAAAAATACTTTAAGAAGTATACTCGCTTTTGGAAACGGACCTCCTACGCAAATCTACTTCGTGTTAAAAATCAATAACCCTTTGAAACTCTCTTGATACGCAAACACGGGAGCTATCTGGTACAAACTGTTTTAAAAATAAACTGAAAAGTATCCCTTTGTGAATAATTTAGACTTTTGATTTAAATATGAATATGTCTAAGTTAATTGCTTTAGGTTCATGGTCAATAGTTTTAGTTTTAGCCTTTTTTAAGGTAGTGAAATGTGTCGAAATTTGTTTATTTGTTTGTTTGTTGTTGTTGTTGTTTTGTTTTTTTACATTTTTATCTTATATTATATTATATTAATAACACGAACACATCAGCTCTGCTGTAATTTCTATCGTGTATAAATAAATGCTACTATGACTACTATTCATTTTTACCTACTGTCTTCACTAGCTCACTCTCTGAACATTCAGGTTTTTCTCGCTCAACCTGCAAGAGACAGGATTTTGCATGGCTTGTGTGAGCTATTCACAAGACGCTTTTAGCGAACGCTTTGAAAACCGTAAGGTAATAATAGCTTACCTCTTTGAGAGGAAATGAAGTAACAGAATCAGCCTCTTTAAGGTCCTCGGCACCAGGACTTCTAAAGGGAGAGGGAGAAAATTTACATTATTCTATATATTTTTTTTTTGTTACTGTGTACGTTGTAGGGACATTTGACAAAGAAACTGTTCTCAACGATATATTATTCACACGTAGTTTCAGAATCTTAGCTTATCGGTTATCGTACGCGTGCATCTGATATGTTAGTGACTTTGAGTCTGTAAACGTCTTCAAGCCATATTGTCCTTCTACCAAAGGAACTCGAAAGTTATTTCTACATATCACTGAGCAGCGAGGAAAGCGTGTTTTATTGTAATACAAGAAACATGTAATGGTTTAATTTATATTTTAGTTGAGGGGAACCGATACAAACCTGTTGGTAGACTGTTTCTCTGAATTGCCTTCCTTGTTTTCTTCTCGCACTTGAAGTTGTTTTTCCAATTGCTCGCTTCCATCGTTGGTGTTATCACCACTAAAAGTTTGGCTAGTATCAGCTTTGACACAAGGTAGCTTCTTGGTTTCTAAAAGATATATAAAGAACACGTTCAACGTTAAACCATACTGAGATGACATAGGAGAAAAAAACAAGAGAAGGCCTAGGTCTTAACTGGTCAGAGCTTAAGAATATGTAGAAACAGAAGGGGTACTAGCAGTGGCATACACCTCTCCTTCAAAAAAAAGCTTGTCGTCGTCCATTTCCAGTTGGCATCATAACCCCCAGCAGGAGAGAAAACGTTTAACAGGGGCTCTGCTCAGGGGTCACACACTTACTCTTCCATACGCCTTACATATTCCTAGCTAAAGTGAATGCGTTTGAAATCAGTGTACCAACCCACTCGAACGTGGTCAAACTGATACTGTAAAGTGATTGGTGGAAGAAATGGCAAGCACGTTCTTTCTCCGGATTTCAGTTGCTCTGGGTGGCTCCAAACTTTGCATTGCAATTTCTGTTAAATGTCAAGTTCTATTTCAACCGCAAAAATAAAACTGCTACAAAAACGTTACATAGTAACACGATTAAAATAAAGTGATTAATTAAAAGCCAATGTACGCTAAAAGTTTTCCCCTTTGGATGTATACTATATATACTGTGTCATGAACATTTAAAAGATCTTTTTCAGCCTCAAAGTGTTAATTTAGCCCTTACCATTACCTTCGGATGCATCAGAATGCTCTTCGCCATAGATGTCTTTTCTTGTTATCGATTCTGGTTTGTCGTACTCCTTCCCTGTACTGTGCTTCTCCGACATCCTGTAATCAAAAGCCAATGGGCAACTTGATGCTACAACATTCTGCTTCTCTAGCTTCCAGGAATCCACAGACAGCCCGTGAGAACTTTCCTCACCACGGAAATGATAAATCTTCTGTGTAATCATACCTGCCTTTTCTTTGTGTTCTTTTGCCCATATTTGCTCTTTAAGACCACTATAATAATAGGCCATTCTGTGATAACTCGCTGCTACACCAGGATGCTGTTCACCGTAAATCTTCTTTCTAATCATCAGTGCCTTTTCGTTACAATCTTTCTCCTCATTGTGTCGACCAAGTCTCCCGTAATCAAAAGCCAAGTTGTAATAACTTGTTGCAACGTCAGGATGGTCTTCACCGTAAATCTTCTTTCTAATTACCAGTGCCTTTTCGTTGCGTTCTTTTGCCTCATTGTCCTTTCCAAATTTCCTGTAATCAACAGCCAAGTTGTGATAACTTGCTGCTACCTCAGGATGTTCTTCACCGTAAATTTTCTTTCTAATTATCAATGCCTTTTCGTCGCATTCTTTTGCTTCATTGTACTGTCCGAGTTTCCTGTAATCAAAAGCCAAGTTGTAATAACTTGCTGCTACCTCAGGATGTTCTTCACCGTAAATTTTCTTTCTAATTATCAGTGCCTTTTCGTCGCATTCTTTTGCTTCATTGTACTGTTCAAGCCTCCTATAATCATAACTCAATCTGTAATAACTTGCTGCTACCTCAGGATGGTTTTCATCGTAAATCTTCTTCCTAATCATCAGCGCCTTTTCGTCGCATTCTTTTGCTTCATTGTGCTGTCCAAGGTTCCTGTAATGAACAGCCAAGTTGCAATAACTTGCTGCTACTTCAGGATGTTCTCCACCATAAATCCTCTTTGCAATCATTAGTGCCATTTTGTTACATTCTTTTGCTTCATTGTGCTGTCCAAGCTCCATGTAATCATAGGCCAAACTGTAATAACTTTCTGCTACCGCAGGATGTTCCTCACCGTAAATCTTCTTTCTAATCATCAGTGCCTTTTCGTCGCTTTCTTTCGCTTTATCGTGGTGTCCAAGCTTCCTGTAATCTTCAGCCAAGTGGTGATAACTAGCTGCTACCTCAGGATGCTCTTCACCGTAAATTTTCTTTCTAATAATCAGTGTCTTTTCGTCGCATTCTTTGGCTTCATTGTGCTGTCCAAGCTCCCTGTAATCACAGGCCAAATTGTAATAACTTGCTGCTACCTCAGGATGTTCTTCGCCGTAAATCGTCTTTCTTATCATTAATGCCTTTTTGTCGCATTCTTCTGCTTCATTGTGCTGTCCAAGCTCCATGTAATCATAGGCCAAATTGTGATAACTTGCTGCTACCTCAGGATGTTCTTCACCGTATATCGTCTTTCTAATCATCAGTACCTTTTCGTCGCATTCTTTTGCTTCATTGTGCAGTCCAAGCTCCATGTAATCAAAGGCCAAACTGTGATAACTTTCTGCTACCTCAGGATGTTCTTCACCGTATATCGTCTTTCTAATCATCAGCGCCTTTTCATCGCATTCTTTGGCTTCATTGTGCAGTCCAAGCTCCTTGTAATCATAGGCCAAACTGTAATAACTTGCTGCTACCTCAGGATGTTCTTCGCCGTAAATCGTCTTTCTAATCATCAGTGCCTTTTCGTCGCATTCTTTTGCTTCATTGTGCTGTCCAAGCTCCCTGTAATCAAAAGCCAAGTTATGATGGCTTGCTGCTATCTCAGGATATTCTTCACCGTAAATCTCTGTAATGAACAGTGCCTCAGTCCTCGTTACATTTGTTTCCCCCATTGTTTTGTCCAATCTCCATGTAATCACGAGCCGGGTGATCACTTTCTGCAACTTCAAGATGTTCCTCAGTATAACAGGTTTTGTTATTGACCACTGCCAGCCCGTCGATAATGCTCTCATACGCACCTATAATTGTAACCCAAATTGTAACTATTTTAATAAAAAGGACAACACGTTTCATTTTAAAATTATGAGACATGTTTCGATCGTACTGAGACCATCGTCAGTTGTGATTAGAGTAAAATTAAAACGGATTTGAATTTTAAATAGAGGCGAGTACCAGTATAATTACAAGTATTCAAGTGAGAAGATAGTGCTAATTAGGAAAGTAAAACAAAAAGGGATTTAAAAAAGTGCCTATTAAGGTGCAAAGGGTAAATTAACATGACAGAGCTGTTGGTTTGAGTTGGGTTTTTCCCAATTTATGTGAAGGGATTCCTTGATCCTTCTTTGGAATTTGGTATTTCCATGATCAAGAATTGAGAAACATACAGCGGAACAACTAACTAAAAGTATTTAAAATGATAACAAAATAGAAGTATTAATAGTAATAAATTCTCATACAATTACAATCAAGTTAATATAAAGTGAATTTAACACCCCCACCGCTTGGGGGATTAGAAGAAAGGGTCTTGTTATCGTAAAAGTCTAAAAGCTTCCTTTATAAAGTGTCAAGTGAGTCCACACTTTTTAATTAGTTAAAGGGGAAGTATCATGGGGTTTTTGACCTCTTTTCTTAAAAATAGTGAAATTAGACCTTTGCTTAGCTACAAAAAGACTCTTCAACAACGAAAGGAAAGAAATCAACTCAGTTCTTGAAAGGAACAACTCGCGATCTGTTCTAGCGCATTTAGGAAAACAAAAATGCTTGAACTTGAAAACCGTTAGCCTAACATTTTTCAAGTTTCAATCCATACCGGCTTACTCTGTCTCTGGCCAGAGGCAGTAATCGACAGTTGTATTGCACTGGAGTGATAATTTATAACCAAACTAGACAATTTCTTTTTCGTTTCTGATGCTTTTAAGCGCGCGCTAGGGCTGTGGTAAGCAAATACTATCGATCTCTCGATTTTATACTAAATGGATCACAAAGTTAAGCCTAGCTCTTAAAATAACTCAGTTTCCTGTTTGTGAATCCTTCTTCATTTATCGCCGAACAAAAAAAGTGAGTTCACGAAGAGCTAAGCCTTCTTGTACGCCTTTTATCTTTGCTGAAAAAATCTAATTAAAAGCCACGCATGCGCATTTGAGCAAAAAATTGTGACTGGTTGTTTTAATGGAAATGAACTGTTTTCTAAGGAACCGCTCGTTAGAATTTCGTGAAATTTGACAAAACAGTAGTTCTCTAAAAGCGTAACTGGCCTACAAACAAAAAACAAAATCTAACAGAGGGTGTCTTCAAAAAACATTAAAGTGCAAAACCAACATTTACAAGAGATCTCTCTGTTAAAATTACATGAAAGCAGCGTCACTATGTCAGTATTTTGTGAGTTTTTCTGGATACAAAAAATGGAAAAAATCTAACGACTGCATTTTCTAAAAATTAAGGAAAACCTTTACTTATAGATGGTTAATAGCTTGCTGTGTTGCTATGGCAACGGCACCTTGCTCAACAAGAAGTATCAAAATTTATTCCTTCTTAGTTAATTTTGCATCATGCTAATTTCGGGTACTCAGAAGTACGTAGTTTTCAAATAATGTATATACTTATACCTGTATACTGGAAAACTGTGTTCGGCCGCCTTAGGTACACAAAAGGCTTCCTATGGCAACTTATGGCCTAAAGCATGCAAGCAACAGGTCATGCAAGATTGGTTACTAAACGATATCAACAATTCCATCTAGCGATAAACTGGTTTAGAGATAACAGTTTATGAAGTAACACTGAATTCTTTTACAGAAATAATCCCGAAAAAGGGAAGTGAGAATTGCGCTTAAATTATAAATTGTTTATGAAACCTTTCAGAGAAAGCGTGTGAAACTATGAAGGCAGCTCACGTCTGCCAACAGGAAGTTTGATAGAATTTGCTAATGAATTACATCTTTTCCCAAACCACTCCAGCAAAAGTGAAAGTCCATAGTATCATAAACAAACAACATTTCTAAGGAATGTTTAAAATCGTTTTGCAAACAATCTATCAATTAACAATCTTCTTAAATGTAAAACAGTGTTATAAAAATTTCGTGTACATTTTCAACAGTTTATGTATGCATACTGAATGACGCACAACGTTGAACTGTATTGAAATGATCCTAACTCTGTATGTTTCATGTATGTTTTAAGAGATTGTCTTACATAGATTTGCAACAATGCGATTCATACTTTGAAAGACTCACTCCAAATCGTTGGGGGTGGCCTGTAGTTGCGCTCTCTGGCTTTAAGATTTCCACGGCGAATTTGCCAATTTGAATTTTCAAGGATCAAGCCAGGTGAATGTACAATTAGCTGACGCATATTTTTTCGTCGAAAGCTCACTGATGCCATTAATAATCTAGTAACTTACATCCTTGTTACTTCTTAGCTACTTACATTGTTGAAGAAGTTCTTAGCCGTGTTCGAGATTGATCCTCAATATATATAGCAAGTTCTCTTCTATAACTGTTGATTGCTGATTATGTGCTTAGCGGAAGAACAAATGAATATGAAAGTATACGAGATATTGGTTTATTGGTCTTACATCCATGAGCCTTTAAAGAACACGCGACTGGCTGATACTGATGCAATGATTAATAACCTCAAACTGGGAGAACAATATCGTGTTAAACGCCGCGAGCACTGACAATGGGTCACGCGAATATTGGAAACAGGTCACGCTAGTGATGTAATCATCAGTTCATTAGTGACATCATAGCAACATTGAAAGTCCGCTATCGATCCAACAAATGGACTGATAGCGGCAACTATTGGCGCCTATATATTCTGACGTCAGGTCCTATTTCCCAGCAAAATAATGTAAAACGGGCACGTCCGATACCCGTTCGTCCAGACGATAAATAAAACGTAGGATTGATTGAAAATTCTGACTCATAAAAATAATGTGAATTTGATAAAAATGTGCCTGGTTAAGGGAAACGATGGTGCCTCAAGTTTTTGTGAAAAGACTACCGTATGGGGGAACGGAGGAAAACTGGTTGATTGACAATAGCTAATTGTTAGTCCAACAATAGACTATTGTTAATAAGCAATACATGGGAGACATCTTAACTTTGGAGGGCTTGGTGAATCTAGTCATTACCTTGCAACTGATATTCCTTAAATTATAGTAAAGGGAAATATATGAAACATGTGAAATCATCGTAAAGGAATATATGAAGGTTTTTTCAGATTTAAAAGAAGTTACACACCTCAATTTGTAGTTTGTTTAGAGGATTAAAAATGTGAGAATTAGAAGACAGATGCTTTTGAATAGAGTAGTGAGAGGGCGGGAGGGGTATTTATCTCCCAGATGGTTTTGAGGGGTATTGATAGCAGAAGCAGAGAAGGTTATAAATGAGAGGCCGAAAGGATAAATTGCGACCAGGGAGGGGAGAGGTGAGGAATCCTGTGTACGAGATTGAGTTAGAGGAGGAAGTGACGTACAGTGATTCAACGGAAATCGATAAATGAGTAGTGATGGCTGAGAAAAGTCAAAATGACGTCGTTTTTATCAAATAGTCACTATGTAACTGCAAATGGACCGTTTCTGGGGACTTTTAAAAATAAGTAAATTTGACACTAAAGACATTTCCTAGAGAGGGGAGGGAGCGGATAGGGGGTCTAAATTTACCGCCGCCACCGTCACCGTTACCTTGATCACCTTGAATCACGCGATAAACTGAAATTATTCGCCCGGTTTACATTATAGAGTTTTCAAGATGGATTAAAAGTTGATACACTTACACAATTTAAAGTTGTCCCTTCTGTCTATCGCAAAATTAAGGCGGATGAACCCAAAAAAATGTAATAAGATTTCTCAGAAAACGTTAATTGTCTGTGCTATTAGGTAAATTGAAAATAAGCTCAGATCTAGATACAAAGACATTAGGTTCGTGCTCTTTCTTCTTCAACCTCCCTACGTGATGTCCAATAATTCGATGGTATTCTATAAAGCAAGAAGCTGTTTTCAGCTTATACTCGGGCCATATTTGACTGCGTGGTGCGTAAGCCTACGATCTTTTAGCAGTGATAACTTCCAGCATCGCTAACTCCCCAAAATTGACAGATATATAGAGGATATTACACGGCGGCGCAAAGATATGAATTTAATTTTTGAGTGTTAAAAACAATATTTAATTTTCTTTTTATTATATGGACAATAAACATACGTCAGTGATGGAGATGGAAAAGTTGGATTTAATACAAATACTGGGCATTTTACAAACTCTGACTGCTTGATACAAAATACAAAATACTCAGTGCCCAAGGTATAAAAATGTTTAAACAGTCAAAATACAAGTACGTGGGACTAATGACTCTGGCTTGAATCATCAGATACGGTTATTTTCAGTCTCTTTTCACTACGAATCCGTGAAGGCTGTTCAGCACGACCGGAATAAACTTGAACGTTTACCGTCCCTATTTTGCAGTTTTGAAATAAACCTCCTGTAGATGAATCGGGTAAAAAGCGAGCCGACTCAGTCTTCTCTTCTATCGAGACAGTTGACAAGGTTTTTGAGGTGCTAGCAGTGTTAGACAACACAGCAGAAATTTGTTGTTGTTTCTTATCGGATAAAGTTGAGTAGTTGTTCAACGAGTTGACGTTTTTATGTCCAGTCACATTTGAATGATTTCGTTCCAAGAGAGGATCCCTCTCTTCTAAGAGAGGTTCAAGGGGTACTCCTTGATCCGTCTCTTGTTCGAGTGTAATCTATAAGGATTAGTCCAGAAGATTTTTGTCCCTAAGTTTTGCTTAAGTCTTTACGATTAGCTTAAAATGAGCCTTTTAAATCATTTTTATGAGCGAGATGAAAACCTCGGTTAACTTTTGATCGTGGATTTAGTGTTAATCGGCTTTCGAGCAACCCAGCTCTGGTGGAAAAAGAAAGGTAAAAATATTGCTTCCACACCCCACTCCCACTCCTGTACCTAACCCCACCCCCTCCCCATTCAAAACTCTCGGAGTTCCAAGCTTCCCAGTATTTGCGACAAACAGGACTTTCACCTTTCAAAGAGGTCATTTCCGGTTTTTTGTTTCCTTCGGGGCGGCGCGTCCTGACTGATGCGCAAGGAAACCTCTTTTCTCGATAAATAATTCGATCAACATTTTGCTAATTTTTATAATTCAATTGAAGAATACACACAAGAGAGAAAAAGTAAACGCTATTTTGCGTTATTGCAGTCGCATCCCTGGACTGTTGTGCGACTTTCAGAAAGCGCGGGAAAGCTTAAGATCAAAGGGCATATCGCGCACACCGAAGTTTCACGAATGATTTGTCCAGCGAGGTGCGACATGGTTTTCAAGCTTGACTTTTTCTGCTTTTAGATGTCAAATTTCATATGATTCTGCTTCTTCGAGCGTGAAGATCAAAACAACTACTTGGTAAGTACAAATGAGTTAATATTTTAAGGATTTTAACGATGAATTGGTGGAGTGCATGCTTGAACGATCGCCGACCGTGACAACAACAGTTACATGGTCGAGCGAGTTTGCAAGTGTTCATGTCTGTTCGTCTGTTTTTGGCGTTGCATGCAGGTTGAAACATAAGCTTCAGGAAATTAAATGAATTTGCGAAACTATCAATCTATTCGTAATCGTAATTCGACCCTTAAAAGCTAAATACAGTTGTTTCACTTTCAAGTCCACACAAGGTCTTTTGTTTTCAAATTGTTGTTGTGTCTTCAAAAATTGCTTACGAAGCAGTTGCGTAGAAAGTCTTAACGTGCGAAAAATCTTCAGCTGCGTTGCTGAATGTATCATTACGATTTACTTTTAAGCCCCCATCATGTGAAAACTCCAGTGAATGAAGAATTTAATACATTTATTTTGCGTGAATACAGGTTAGACAATTAAGGTAAACATACATGTAGGACTTCATACACCTTTTTCATAAATGGCGCCCGATAAATTATTCTTTTATTTTTATGAAAATTAGCCTTACTAGCCTCGTTAGCACGTGTAAAATTCAACATATTACTCTAAAATGAGTTTAATTATTAGGGCTAATTAACATATGCGAAAAAAAAAAAAATAGTAAATTAGTGGCCATTTTACCGCACTTTTTACTCAAGTTCAAGATTTAACCAACCATTTCGCTTTTCATTGTTATCAATCACTGCAGCACACCTGTAAGAAAACAAAGACGTTTGGCTCAGCAGGATCAAAAAGGTCATGTTTGTGAGCTGTGATTGACGTATTTTGATCCACTTTGCCAGTTTCTTTTTTTTTTTCAGTCAGCTGGTTGTCACCGTTATTATAATTGACAGTGGTAAAACACGCAAATCTTTAGTTTGGGTTGAAGTTCAGAGTCTGTATGTTATTGAAAGGTGCAAATTGTAATATGAAAAAGTTTCATGTGATTTATATAGAACTGCAAAACATACGAGACTTTTAAAGCTAACTTCTGGTAAGATTGCCAAAACTCAACGCAAATTAACTTGATTGATATTTTCGTTAAGTAAATGATTAAGTCCAGTTTTTGTTGTTGTTGTTGTTGTCGTTGTTTTTGTTTTGGTGGTAATGGCTCACAGTGCGTGTAATTATATACGCGCATGCAAGTTGTTGCTTGGTACTTCTACATGTATGAGCAGAGGTTCCTTGGTTGCTTTATCTGTCGTTGGGCAAATAAGAGACCCCTGCAGACATCCGGGGGAGGGGGGGGCACTTGACCCATGTTTGGGTATGGGGGTGCCGCTGGGGGTTTGAAACCCTGACTTTAGGATGAAAATAACCTTAAATACCTACCCTGGATAGGACAATGCCCTCTATTTTAAGACCCTATTTAGGACAAAGGACAACATCTAGCTCTTGTGTTACACAAGTGTTTATTGGCAATAGTAATAACATTTGAAGGCCCACTGTCACTTACCGGACGTGATGTTTCACGCATTGAAACACGAATACCAATCACAACAGGTAAAATAATACACTTCCTAGAAGTGATGGTGAAAAATCCCAAAATTTCGCATTAACAGCGGTGAACCTTGAGTGGAAACTCAATTGACGTGAAGCATTGTTCACTAAAATAAATGCAGAGTAACGTCTCTGATTTCGGATTGCCAAATACTCGACGACAGTCTTGCAACCATACCCTGTCTAGGACGGGTCCAGGACAGACTCGCTTGAAATTGTATACCCTGTTCAGGGCAGAGGGGTCAAAAACCATACCCTATCCAGCGGCACGTCCCTGTATAGCCCAAGTAGGGGAGTACCCCCCCCCCCCCCCAGGCAGACATCTGTCCAATTTCCTATTGTTTCTGTGCCTCATTTGCCCCACCCAAAACACCAACAAAAGTCACAAACACATTCAAGTATCAATTCAGCTTAAGCGCCTCACAGCAACTTGTATCTTTTAATTGCTGAACTGATGGATAGTTTTTTGCTCACACGAAAACATGTTCTGCAGCAAAATCCCATTGGCTCCCAATTTCTGCTTGTACTTGTGCAAGCCAGTTAAACCAGTTAGAAACCAGAATTGTCAGTTCATTCTGTCCGCGTTTGTGGTAGCCTGCAACACAGACAGAACGTAACCCCTGGTGATGGTTGTTACCAGAGGCATTCAGATCAGATAATTTTTAAAATCAGTTTCACTTGTGTGCCACCATGTCTTGATACAAACACTTTTGGCATCTCAGTCGCTATGAAATCATCTCTCATTTCTTGATTCATTCAGAGGATTGCCTCTACCCTCCATTCCAGCTTTATGATGCCAGCCTGGGAGCTTCCGCAGTGGAAAGCTTGAAAACACACGTATAAACCGACCACTGTACTTACCAATAATTATTAGAACGTTTATGTGCTCGCAAGCAAAACAACAACGGTTTTAATAGGTGACGTCACAATAAAACTTGAAACCTCGGTATTGTAGGGCAGCGAACATTTCAATGGAGACGGTCAGATAGGACAACTAAATCCCTTTTGGTCATCTGCATAGAGAAAATTGCCCAAAGAATCCAAAAAATTTAACAGTGAAAGGGTTGAAACAACACAAATTTTATAATAAATAATTTATTGTAACTGCATGTACATTGTACTAAAGGGACAAGACTGTTAAATTATTGTGATTAACTCCACGCAGTTTATTTTGCAGTGAAAAAATAGCATGAAGGAAAAATTCATCATCTTTAATCAATTTGCCATTTGGCATGGATGCATGTTTTGACAGTTCTCTTTTCAACAGGGTGCAGCCCCACAAAGTTAATATTAACCAAAGACTTTTGATCTTTTTTGTTTTTCACACTTATGTCAGGTTATTGACAGGACCACAGTATAGAGTGCTCAGGTTTCAAGTTGGGAGAACAAAGATGAATCCACAGTTCTGCCCCACTTTCCACGTGGCACCCAAGCTTGTACCTGTTGTTGTCAGACCAACAACTCCATTGAGTTATAGGCCCTATGAACAGGCTTCTCCCCAGTACAGCATTCCTGTGTTTCCCGTCCCTCCTTACCCTGATGCCACAACAAGCAAAACACGAAGAGACCTTGAACAACTGGGTGGACCTAGGGAAGATTTGACTGAGATGATCTTTGAGCTTGCAGCGCAGAAGAATGGTATCAGAATTGGTGCAGTTGCCAACAAGGGTATGGAAATAAAATATATTTTTGTTGAACAATCAAACCTACAACTATGACACCAGACATAGATATAATCTTTTCAACTACTACATGTATACTGTAAATTTCAGACAATTTTCTGTTGTCTATCAAGTTTTTCAGTTCCTCTTATTCTGCGATCACTAAGCTCTTCATCCCTTACTGCTTAAAAATACAAAGTTTAAAAAAGCCCTTTTAATAATAATTATTATTTTAACAGTGTAATGTTTATAGCAGATTAATTAAATAAATGTTTTATTGTTATTTATTTATTTTTATTTTCTTACCTGTTTGTTTTCATTTTCAGGTGGAACAGCCAAACAAGGTGTTTCTCTTGAGGACTTTAAAAAGATTGCTCAGAAAAATGGAATAACTGTTTGCCCTGCAGGTAATGAATTATTTATGCATTAATTTTATGATTGCTCTCCTGTTACCCTAGTGTCTTTGTTTCAGGCTTGGTATTTTCTTTTTCTTGACACATTTCCCTGCAACAACAACAAAAAAAACCCTTGATGTGCAGGGCTGTCACTAAGATTTCAAGTTGCTGGATAAATACAACAAGTAGGCGGGGAATCAAACAGCTAGGAATTTCTTTTGGTTCTATTTTTCTTCTATTTTCTTATGAAAATAGCCAGGGGCCACGTTCTTAGTAACCGGGGGAAATCCCTGGCTCCCACCTCTTAATGACAGCCCTGGATGTGATTATTACATCAAACACGAGAAAGTGTGTTTCATCAGATATCCAAACACTGAGAAGTAGGTTGAAAAAATGAGGCGCAGCCAAGTTTTTTAAAACGACTTCGAGGTGTTTGGATATCTGATGAAACACTCTTTCATGTCTTTGATGTAATATATCAAACATGAGACACAGTGTTTCATCACATATCAAACACCGAGAAGAGAGTTGAAAATATGACGCATAGCGGAGTATTTTTGACGAACTTCGAGGTTTTTGATATTGTGATGAAACACTGTGACGAATGTTTGATATACATGTAACTTCTCAAACAAACTGATTTTGAAGGGGAAATTAGGGATGCAAAATCTAAGAGTTTTTCATCAGATATCCAAACACGTCAAGGTGCATGATTTCCTTTGTCTTTGACTCTGAATTATTAATGAGTTTGAGAAGTACTGCAGCTTCTCAAACCATTAATAATTTTTGGAGCAAATTGAAGCAAAAGTTTCCCAAATTTTGTGGTTATAAAGACCACATTTCCAAACCTTCACAGTTTTTTACTGTAGTAATTTCTTTACTGAGTTTGAGAAAGTACTTTCTGACAGATCAAATAACTTGCACAGGTGGACTGGTAATTTTAAATTGGGTCCAGCAAGTGACAAACTAAGCAAAATTTGTAAGGGATGAAGAAAGCCACAAGTTATGCAGGCTTTTGACACACTGACAAACAATTAAAAGGCCCTCGTAACCTCTCTCTTGTTGGTGCCTTTTGCCCTCCCACAACTTAAGGAGCCTTTTGGTGGGGTAGGGAAACCATAGAGGTTAACCCTTACAGCACTTGATCAGCATCAAATTTCTCCTTGTAATATCAATGCTAGCCTTATAACTTCAATCCCTGAGGTCATGAGAATTAAGGATATGATCATTCAAGGTGAATGTTCTTGATATTTTTAATTAATAACTTCTCTCCAGTACGTTTATAAGAAAAGTATGAGGATAAGATAGAAGAATCTGTTCTTTGATATTAGGGGTTCAAGGGATAATAATTATTTACTTGAGGCATGCTCTTTTGGGTGCAAAATGGTTGTATGTTGTTTTTTTGTCTTCTCTTGACTTCCACTTAATTGTTGGCAAAAATTCCTGTTTTATGTTGTCTGCAGGTTTAAACAATAAAGCAGAGTCTCTCATTACAGAAAGCGATTTGACCTCAGTTTCTACAACAGCACCACAGCAAGACTTATCAAGAAGTTTATCCTCTTCAGTAAATGATATCAAGAATTCTTGTAGCAATGAATCTTCTTCCAAAGGACTGAATACTTCTGAAGCTCAAGAAGAAGTGTCTCTTTTTGAAGCAGAGGTGGAAACAGAAATGAATTCCAAACCAACTGCTTTTGATCTTTTTAAGGAAAAAGCTGCGAAAAGTGGCATCATAGTACAGGATGTCACTGGTTCAGCAAGAAATCAAACTGAACAGAACAACTCCCATTCTGGAAATTCTGAAACAGTGACTGAGGGAGTTAAATGGGAATTTTCGAAGGAGAAGCTGGTTGATGAATTAGAAGCAAAACCAGTAGTGTCCATTTCTGATTTAAGAAATGTGAATGAACATGAGTTAACCAATGGTTACAACACTTTGGGCAATGCTGATACTCAAAATGAAACAAAGATTGAAGACATTGATAAAGAAGCTGTTGAGACTCAAATGGTAGAAATGACAGCTAATCTTAACTCTCAAAGCCTTGATTTAATGAAAAGTGCCAAGAATGGTAGGAGCAATGAGGCAAGTCTCAGTGTGACTTCATCAGAAAGCATGGCAACAATGGATTCTCTTTCCATGGGTACAACTTCTTTGATAGAAGATGCTCAGATTACAGCATTCGAAGAAATTGCACGTCTAAAAGGAATCAAAGTTGGTAGAGTTTCAAACAACGCTAGTTCAAGCACTGATCCCTGGAAAGAGGAGCTGACAGAAAGTGTTGAAGCTGACGACTTTACAGATGTTTTCAACTTCACTCAACAAGATGCGCAAATTGCTAGATTCCGGGAAATGGCTAGGCTGAATGGGATCAAGGTGGGTGGAAGTAACAGACCTTTGGGTGACTTTTGCTCAGAAAATGTTGAATCTGTTTTGGTTGAGAACCCACAAGAAAGCGTGTATTACTTAGCTATGGAACCTGAAATGACTCTGCTTGAAACAGATCCACAAATCGCCAGGTTTCAAGAGCTTGCGCAGATGAATGGCATCAAAGTAAACAGCTCAAGATCTTCACCTTATTCTTCTGTTTCAACTGCTAACAGTGATGATCACTTTTGCACTCCAGCTAATGGAAACTATTCCATTGAAATACAGTCCCCTGATATGAAGGCTGACATCTTTGAACAATTAGCCAAAAGAAATGGAATCAAAGTTGGAAAAAAGACAGTCCCTAAGGGAACACCAGTTACAACAAATGCCATTGTTTTGAGTGAGGCTAGCACCCAAACTGAATTGCCAATTGTTGTGGATTGTCATAGTCAAACATGTGAGGAAGATAACAAAATTTTAAGGCAAAATGCAGAAGTGCAAGTAAGTGCCGCCAAAGAGGCTTTTGAGGAGGAGTATTTTCTTTGGAAACTGGATGACAATGCTGCAGACAACGAAGCAGAATTGTGTTATAAAGATTTGTACTTTGATGAAAGGAGAGCACGGGAAGAACTTAGTGCTAGTCTTCAGAATGAGAAGGATATATCGGCCAGTGTGAGACATAACCACAAACGAGCAATGGATGAGTTGAGGGAAGAACTTAGTAGCAAGACAGAGGAATCTGAGGTACTGTACAGTCAAAATGGGATTTTTATTATACATGTAGTTGTTGTTGTTCATTTGGCTAAGAGCAAGAAACTCATCAAAGTTCATGAATTTTTTTAACAAAGAACTGATTTTAATTTTTAGAAGGTGAATTTTCCAAGTGCTGGTCAGGAATTGTGTTGAACTTAACCCCCAAGTGTTCCTCTGCATCATGAGAAAAATTAGTAAAGTGTGCATAAAAATCAAAATAATTGATACACGTAAATTCAAATTGCTTCACCTTGAATATCGAGAGCAATTTGCGCATGTGATAAAATGCACCCCAATCAACATATATATACATTTGTACTGAACATGTATAAAGCCATTTAATGTTAAATGCATTCTTTAGGTTTAAGTATACTAAATTAATTATGTGGCTTTGTACATGTAGCACATAGCAACTTTCAAGAACAATTTTCATGTGCATTGAAAGGAAAATCAATTTTGAGGTAGCAGCGTTAGATTCCCTCCAAGGAGGGAAGGGGGTTACTCAACCAAATTTTATCTCAGTAGGCTCCGCTTCAAGTTCCAAACCCTTACCTTTTATATACCATTCTTGAAAGAAAAGGTAATCCTTTCATATACACGTACCTTGTACCTTCCATAGCGAATGGTCCCCCTTTCACATGCCTACAGTAGACACAGTTACAGTTACCACACTTAACAGTCTGACGACTGACAAACCTGTGGCCCTCGGATTCCAGATCGAATTGGAATTTGAAAATGTGGGTTTTTGTGGAGGGAGGAAAACCGGAGAACCCGGAGAAAAACCCTCGGAGCAAGGACGAGAACCAACAACAAACTCAGCCCACATATGATGTCAAGTCCAGGAATCGAACCCGGGCCACATTGGTAGGAGGCAAGTGCTCTCACCACTGTGCCATCCCTGCTCCCCATATGGTCCGTTTAGTCCACCCTCCCCTCCCCCACCCCCTCCCAAATCTCTCCCAGTTTTCCACACCCTCTTTTGATTGGAAGGCATTTTTTGGTCTGCAGAAAATGAAGAAAGATCTCAAAGCACTTAAGAAACACAAAGAAACAGAAATCAAGCGGATTTCAAGGGAACTGAAGTCCAGAGAGGAAGAACTAGAGACAACCAAACACACTCTACAGCTCAAGGAAGCTGCACTGGAGGGCGTGAGAGCGATAGCACAAGAACAAGCTGCTAAAATCAAGGCTCTGGAAGAACAGCTGGAAGAAATGAAATCTGCTCTCTCAGAGGTTCAGAAGAATGAGGATTGTAACACTTGGTTAGTAGCTGACTTTTTGTTTGTGGTCTCATTCCTTTATATTATACAGTCGGACCTCCATTAAGCGGCCACCTATTAAACGGCCACCCTCCATTAAGCGGCCACTTTCCAAAGTCCCGAATTATTTTTTTGTCAGTAAAGTGCTGTATTCGATACCTCTATTCAACGGCCAACCTCTATTAAGCGGCCAGTTTTCAAAGTCCCCAGGGTGGCCGCTTAATAGAGGTCCGACTGTAATAATTATTGTGTAAATTTCATGTTCGGGTATTGCAAGGCCCTCAAAAGGAATTAGAAACTTGTTAATTTGAAGTTGTGACATACATGTCAAAATTACTTTTTACAATAACTGTCCAAATTCCCGTGCGCTGATTGGCTCGTAGCTATTGTCTATAAGAGTACAGACAATAAAAATGATGTCAGATGTAACGCGCGCTTTCTCAACGAAAATAATAGCCAATTCCGCTCGTACTTTTTCCATGTTATTGTAAAAAACAAATCAACGGCGGTTTTCTATGGTCTATACTCTTATAGACCATAAAATGACGCCATAAAATGTCCAAAACTTGGCAGTGAAACCACTCGCCTGCAACTCGTTGTTCCACTTGAGTTTTGAACATTTTTTGACGTCATTTTATGGTCTATAAGAGTATAGACCATAGAAAACTGCCGTCAATTTGTTGAGTGAATTTATGATTTTGTTAACTCACAGACTCACAAAACTTATCAGCTTTGCACTCAAAGAAAAAACCTTATCTTAAAATATGGTCTTTTCTTATTTATTATATTTGACTGCAGTTAAGGACGGTGCCTACTAATACCGAAGTATTTTTGTCCGGTTTATGACTGTGCGGGAAAAAAAAGCGCCAAAATATAAAGCAATGTATGGGATTTTTTCCTAAATTGACGCTTAATTATCTCTGAAAAATGCATGGTTTCCCCCAATTTTCTTATGAGATACCAAAAGCATTTGCTAAGTTCTGCTTTCTCCGTATAGTTTTAAACCGCGCAAAAATATTCGTGTATTAGTAGGCACCACTCATAGGAAACCCGAGTATCTTGAGATGCGCAGAACGTATGCGCAGTAACAATAGTAGGCACCGTCCTTAACATTAGGTCCAACTGTTTGCCTTTTCTACATGTACCATCCTTTAAGCTGCAACCATCATGTCAGTCCTCCTTCCTAGAGGAGTTCTGGAAAACCTTTCAGGACCCTTTCGACATTATGCCAAACCATCTTGGTGTTCTGGGCCCAGATCTTTGAAAGCTAATAATAATTATCGTTAACACTGATCCCTGATAAAAAATAATATTAACCAAAGTTTCCATCCCACGCATGAAAATAATATTGTTTTAAAGCTAATTTTAAGCTAATGTTAAAGAAAAGCCTATATGTAAGTCAAAACTAAGGTACAAAAATCTTTTGGAACAATTATCGTTATTGATTGGTAGTTATTAAGTAAACCCGAATCGAAATTCACATTAACCTAGGATTAGCTTAATCAGACGTTGAACAGCTGGGCCAAGCTCTTATGGAATACAATAGAACCTCCCCTTGTGACCACCTCTCTTGAGCGACCACTTTTCCAAAATACCAAAATTTTGCCAGTCAAATTACTACATGTATATTTGGAACCTCTTGTCAGCAACCACCTCTCGTAGGTGACCGCGACCCCTTTTAGAGATGACAGTTTGCAATTTTCTTTTGTTTCTAACCTCCCGTAAGCAACCACCCAAAAATAATTTATGTCAAGCCCAGGTGGTCACTTGCGAGAGGTCGGTCGACAAGGGGTCTAAATTTTGAACTTATTTTCATAAGGTAACACCAGAGATTTAGTAGCCACAGAAACGTTTTTAAACTCTCCACCATTACAGTGTATATTGACAAAGAGTTTCAACATCCAAGCTGATGGTTTGCCTGTGATAAATAACCTGATATGGGGAATGGGACAAGTCTATTTCGGGACACCCGGTACCTTCGATTGTGACATTCATGTCCCCTGTACTACCCAAGAATGTACATGTGATAATGTTACAAAGGCAAATAATTTATTGTCCAACTTCCCATCCGGGATAGATATCAGGACGAATGTGACAAGTGGTCGCTTACGGGAGGTTTGACTGTAGAGATTTTTAGAATTATTGTAGCTTTATTACATTTATTGTACCTCTGAAAAATGCGTGGCTAGCCCCAATTTGCTTTTTGGATTTTAAAATCTCTTGCTAAGATCTGCTTTTTCCGCATAGTTCTAAACCGCACAAAAACACTTCGGATCCACATTAGTAGGCACCGTCCTTAAGTTCAGTGTCTGAATCAATTCAGCAATTACATGTAATTTTAGTTGGCCTAAATTCGAATTTGATTTGGCTCATGTGAAGTATGGTGTCTGAACCAGGCCTTAGTGTCTCTTACAAGGTAGTTGCTTGCATAATCATCATGTCACCCTACATGCCCTCCTACTTGATGACACAGTATAATTATTTTTACTGCACTGTTTTTCCCCAACCTTTAGTTAATGTTCATTACATGATGGAACCACTCTGATCCATTATCCTTCCAGTAGTAATATAATCTTAAAGGGAACGTACGCTCTCTGATAACAAACTTTGACGTTAAATTGTTGGAAATGTGATAAATTCTAAATTTTAACTTGAAATAACATTCAAGTGTGCTAAAAATTAGATACAATCATTGTCTATTTTCGGTTTTAAATTTCCCATGTGCCGCCATTTTTGGATTTTGTGACATCATACGGTTTCCGCTATTGTCAGTGAGTGGAAAAGTTCTTGTGTGTTAAACAATAAAACAACCATATTGCGTCATGAAATCCAACATGGTGGCACCCGGGAAATTTAAAAGCGAAAATGAGCGATGATCAAATCCTGTTTTGTCCGACACAGAAATATTATTTCCATGTTTTCCAACAAATTTAGGGGTATCGAATGGTCTTTGCGAGCATTTTCGAGCATGCGAGCAGTGTGTTTATTTTTGCGGGCACGAGCAGTTGTCAAATTTTTCTTGCGAGCAGCGAGCACTTTAGAAAAATACAGATGGCGAGTAGCGAGCACTTCGAGTACTTCGTAAATTTTCCGCTAGCCTGAATCGCTCTTTTATTAATAGGATAAATGTTTTGCGCCAAGTAATAGCTAATAATCTGGCTGAAACCTCCAAAACAGAACAATAGTTACAGGCTGAACTGTTAAAGAAAGACTGAAGTCATGCAGAGGTAAGGATGTTTAAACCTTTTTGTTTTAACCCTATCATAACTGATTTATCGTATATATATGTATAAAAAATAACTACAAAGGAGGATTAACGAAATTTCGAGCAGTCGAGCACTTGTTAACGAGAATGTGAGCATGCAAGCAGTTGCAAAAATTTTGCGAGCACGAGCAAGTGAGCACCCGTGTAATTTTTGCGAGCAATTCGAGCAAAGGCCAAATTTTGCGAGCTTTTTTAAATTAAATGGGACCATTCGATACCCCTAAATTTTTAAATAAGATTGTATTTTCAACAATTTAACATTAAAGGGACTATGTCAGCAGGGGGACATTCGCATTAGAGTCCATGCGGTGATAGAACCACTTTGAAATCGTTGGCCCAACTTTTTCAAATACCGTTGGAGAATTCAGGAAGCTGAAGCCCTTTTCATCTGCCTGAATCGCGTTCATCTTCGGAAAGTTAGCTAAATTTTTTATTTGCAAATGTTCCTCAGTAATTACAGAAGCTCTTTGTTGCGATATTTCTGAAATCGTTTTCTCGTGGAGGTCTACTAACGTGGATTTGCGATGTCCACTTGCGGCGGCCGTCGTTCTGGCTGCGACCGAAAAAGAATATACGATAGCAACGGCACAAAACATAAAGTTTGGAATCAACGACATTGAAGGATTTGCTTGGATAGTTATTAGTGTTATTAGACCTCGCTTGACCTCGATGTTGCTATGAATGCACTGATATACGATGAGTGTAAATCAGACATGAATACAAAATTATACCGCTTTAATTGTTTTGACAAGCCGACCTTTCCTTTGTGCCACAATTAAATAAATCAGTTACGTGCAGTGTACTTTCGAGTTTTGCAGGGGCAACCACGGGTTTTGGACGTAGTTTTTCGAGGTCAAGTAGTTTTGCAATTACATACCCTGCGAGCAGAGGCCCTTCGATCTTCCTAGATAGGAAGATCGAAGGGCCTCTGCTCGCCGGGTAGCAATTACAAGGATTGGCATATAAACAAAAGGAACTCACACGTACTGTAAGTCATTGTTTATTGGCAAAGGTAAGCTGACCGATTCAAGCGGTTAAACTTATCTCATGTGATACACTTTCAACGACAGCACAGTCTGTTTCCATAAGCTTGGCAAAGCAGGCACGTGAAAACGTATCTCCGTGCGTGAGAAAGTGAGATCGACACGACGGACGCAATGGTGGACAAATGGCGGAAGCAATGGCGGACAAACTTATATACAAATTAGTCTCAACCGGACTCTACTGTGCATGTCCCCCAGCTGACATAGTCCCTTTAATTTATTTCAACAGCGGAGGTTTCCTTTAACATAATTAGATTAAAGTAAAGAATCAGAGTAAAAATTAATGTTATGATCACTAAACATAAGTTATCATGATATTTAACATTTTTCTCCCAACTTCTAAGCACTGTAGGCCAGTGAGGACTGTGAAGAGAATTTGTATGTTCACCAACATTTTTCTCAACAGCCTGAACAGAAACACAGAAAGCCAAGAAGACGTGAAGGACACTTGCCAGGATCAGCAGAGTGACAATGGCTGGACAGTTTTCATGGGGAAAAGGTCAAAGAGCCCAAGTTATAAACCTGCAAAAAATAACATAGCACAATATGTAGGCATCAGTCAGCTGTGTGATATTGACTTGGCTAGTCCACCGTGCAAATATACGGATAGTGAATCTGTTGATCGAAAGAAATCTGAATGTGAGATGGAAATACATTCCAGTAGTATGAGTGATGTTTCATATGAGTGTGAATCACTTGAGTCACCAACGAATGACAGTGGTAAGAGCAGAGCAAACTCTGTGTTTAGTGTGACAACTATAGAGGAAGAAGCACAGGATAAACCAACCACACAGGATAAAACGATGCAGAATGACGATGACAAATTTTCATCTCAAAGCTATCAGCAAAATTCTCCTAATGTTGCTAATGTCAGTACTCAAAAACCAACAGTGGTACAAGACTCGGTGGCTCAGCAGACTCCACCTGTTGTCTTTCCTTCTGCCTTCCCTGGTCAACAACATCTGCTCCCTGCTATTCCACCAGAGTTTTTATCCCAGTACTTGTCAAACCATCTCCAGATGTTACAACAAATTCGTCCCCCAGGGGGTGGAGTTCTGCCTAAAAGCTCTGCAGGGCCTGTCCGCCCTCCCCCTGGTCTCAACACTGAACCGGTGCCAGAAGGGGAAGTACCTGAACAGTCGCCGCCACCACCACCACCACCTCCAACAACAGGGAAGTTTTCTTCATTCGACAAGTTGATGGAGGCTCTTCACAAAAGGTTTCCAAGCAAAAACAGGTAAATTTCAGAGTTATTTTGTTTTACATGTACTTGGGTAACAGGGCAGAAATTCATCCAATTTAAACCTTCGCTTTTACATACAAGTCTTATTGAAGGGCTTGGTTGTATAAAATTCATTCATTCATTTATTTTGTAATTAACCAGAAATGCAACAACATAAATACATTAAAGATGGTATACAATATTCCTACCAAATTATTTACAAGATCAAATGTGGTAAAGGCAAGGAAGCCTATATAGAAGGCGGGGGCTTATAAACTATAGGCTTCCTGGAACTATAGGATAAACCATACAAGTTGAGGGTACTGAATGAAAATTCCAGTTAATAAGCAAGAAGGAGGAAGGAGGGAAGGAAGGAAGAAGGAGGGAAGGAAACTGTTATGTGGGAAGTCTAAAATTGAAACTGCTCCAGATGAATTCTAGTTTCGCATACAGGTTGATTATCTTGCATAAACCATAAAAGCCTCCCCCCTCTCTACATGTACCCCCTCTCTAATAAGCCCCCCATTTGGAAGCAGGGTTTTGTAACTAGCCCCCCTCTCTAATAACCCCCCACCCCCCTTTTTGGGATGTCAGTTTCTCCTTTTCCCTATTATGGAATCCATTTCATGCACCCCAGTTGGTTTGTTTTTAAACAACTTTGGTGTTTTAAGGTGACTCCATACAGTTATTTAGCGCGCGGCAACTGGATACTAAAATGGCGTGAGCGCGCGCAGGTTTCTAACTAATATGTGAATTTTCGTTATGTTGGCGCGTGAGGCAAGGCCAGTTTTAGCCTGAAAAGGAAGGCTATTTAATGAGTTTTCCACGGTGAACTTTTCTGAAAATTGGCTCAATTTCAGGATTTAGCTGACATTTGTACTCCAAAAAATCTTAGGGAGAATTATACATGGACAACTGCAATAAATGGCAAAAACGAAAATTGCAGAAATTGGCCAAACGTATGTACAGAATTTGTTTTGACTTTACGAGGAGATACTTTGAAGTTTCTCTCCTTTACACAAAAAAATGGCGAAATTTACCGCGCGAAATTCGGACAACCCGTTTTGAAACTAGCTAGGAGTAAAGGAATCAACAGATGTATCATCCGCTGGTTGCCAGGGAAATAGGATTTACCAGTTGAAACGTGTTTTTAGCAAAGCATAAGGACTTAGGTACTCGAAACTATGTTTGAAGCCAGGTAGTTTCACAGGGCTGAAAGAACCGAACATCGAGAAAAATATATATCACTACTAGTGAAAACTGAAGAAATGGTATAGAGCCACCTTAATTGCAAACATTCTTATTAATAGTCTGTTCCATATAAAGCAGTTTTGCACGACTTCGCGTTGTCATAAATACTCAAAGCACGCGAAGAGCAGCGAAATAGGCCCAGCCAAACAAAATAGAACTCTTATGCGGAGAAATTGAATAACGACTGAAACTTGACCAAGATTCAGCCTTTTTATCTACAGATGTAACACTGGTTTTGGTTCTTGAGCCTAAAACTTGCGCGAATATCGAAAAGATTCTTACTCTAACCGCTTGCAATTTAACAGAAAAATCTGTTGGGGCACTTTTAAGATATCTCGATTTATGCAAAGTAGGAACTTTTTCATTGAATTGCGATTTATTTTAACTGTTTTCAAACCTAAATATTTTAAAACCAGAGCCACTCATGAAGCTCAATATACTTTTAGAATGTTTGCTATGAGAAAAGACCTTCTAACAGAAATTAGTATAAATCTACTAGCGTTCTATTACGAATGCCGTTCTCTGATTGGCTACGCTACCCGCTATCTATTCTGTGATAGATAGTGAGTCGCGGTTGTCAACAAAATTCAGCCTGTTTCTTCACCTTTTCGAAGTGTCTGTGAGGAGGATTTGAATAATTTACTTCTTAAGTTTTGAACGACTAGTAGATTTATACTAAAACAATTAGATTATTCACTCTCGATTTCTATGCATGATAGCTGATTCGGGCTGCGCCCTCATCAGCTATCACACGATAGAAATCTCGAGCTCATAATCTAATAGGCCATTTTACAGTTGTGTGCTAGGTGACCTGGCATTGGATTGGAAGCAAGGCTGAGGGTGACCTTGTTTTGATACAAACCTCATTGCTTTTCATATGTAGATCATGCTGTTCTTATGCTAACTAGTTGCATTTACATATGAAAAGCAGTGAGGTCTGTATCAAAACAAGGTCAACCCCAGCCTCGCTTCCAATCCAAGGCCAAGTCACCAAGCACACAATTGTAAAATGACCTATTGTTAAAGAGAAAGTGTCAATTTTTATTTTGTCAGAGATAATGGTGATAATAGACAAAATCACCCCGTAAAAATTGATTCATTATGTAAGGTGTCTAGATATTTTTGAGCGGTTTAAAACTATGCGGAAAAAGCAGAACTTAGCAAGTGCTCTTAGTATCCAAAAAACAAAAATTGGGGTAACCATGCATTTTTCAGAGAAATAAAGCTTAGAAGAAAAAAACACCATACATTTCTTTGAATTTTACTGCTTTTTAGAATAATTGTTGCTTAATTATCTCTAAAAGATGCATTACTACCCCCAATTTTCTTTCTGGTTTTCACTAGCCCATACTAAGATCTGCTTTTCCCACATAGCCATACACTGTGCAAAATACGTCTTTATCAGTAGGCATCGTCCTTAAGAGCAAACTTACAGTAACCATAATTTTGGGGTTTACTGTGATTTGAATGTATCTTTGAGACAGGGACACCCAACAGTTCATTTTGGTTGGATATCTTTTTGGAAGGCCATAGTCGCCTCAGAAATTCGGATTTACATGTAGTTTTAATCGGCAAAATATCAGCTCAACCTGTCTTAACACTGAAAAAACCAATTCCTTTTGGTTTCCGAGGAGCAAATATGTGGTTAAAGATGCGAAATAAGTAAAAAAGCTTGTAAATTCGGGAAAAAAAAAATTTCGTTCCCAAAAACGTTCTATTTATTTATTTATTTATTTATTTATTTATTTATTTATTTATTTATTTATTTATTTATTTATTTATTTATTTATAAACATTATTTAAACAGAAATTCCAATTCAGCGTAGCTGGTTTAAATGGAGATCTGTTCTACAACTTTAGTTTTCAGCTAAAGCATCTTAAAGACGGTGCCTACTAATACAAGTATTTTTGTGCTGTTTATGACTATGCGGGAAAAGCAGATGGCTATTGAAATCCAAAAAGAAAATTGAGGGTAGCCATGCATTTTTTAGAAATAAGTAAGCAACAGTTATTCGAAAAAGCAGTAAAATACAAAGCAATGTATGGCGTTTTTTTCCAAATTGACGCTTTATTTTCTCCGAGAAATGCATGGTTACCCCCATTTTTCTTTTTGGATAGCAAAAGCGCTTGCTAAGTTCTGCTTTCTACGCATAGTTTTAACCGCGCAAAAATATCCCTGTATTAGTAGGCACCACCCATTAGAATCCGAGTATCTCAAGATGCACAGAACGTATGCGCAGTAACAAAAGTAGACACCGTCCTTAACGTCCTAACAGATATCATACTGTATCAGCTTACACGGAGGTGTGTTTAAAAGTATACAGAACGAACTGGAAACACAGGAGATTTAAAACGAAAATGCTAAAAGTCCTCTTTCCTCTTTCTTTTGTAGTGTTCCTGATCTTTGTTTTGGTAAAAAATGTTTTTTAACGTAAACTTAACACTCATCTTTTTTCGAATTATTTTAAATAGATATGATTTTTTAAAACTTTGTAAAGCGCTTAGAACAGAACTGGATAAGCGTTTTATAAGTATATTATTATTATTATTATTATTATTATTATTATTATTATTATTATTATTATTATTATTATTATTATTATTATTATTATTATTATTATTATTATTATTATTATTATCTCTATACAGGCAGGAGCTGATCGTTTGTTTAAAGAAAGCCAAGGCGTCTTGCGGTATCACTGGTTTCAGGGGCATGCAGATACCTGACGTTGTCAAGTGTGTGGAGGACTTCGTTCAGCTTGAGGTAAGCATAATGTGTACAGTATTATGGTACTGGTCTTAAAAAGTTTGTTCAAAGAGGACCAACCTTGTCTGGGGTAGGGGTGGGGGGCTATTGAAGACAATACCTATCTCATGAACATTACGGACAAAATTTTATCGGCTGTAAAATTTGAGTTGATACAGTAATATTCAGCTAGCAAGAGTCAGCATTGCTAGATAAACAAGAGAAGTGAGGTTTGACTCTCATTGTCATTTTTTACTGCCGGATAGAGGGGTGGCTGTGCAAAAAAGACGCCATCTTTTCAGGTTGAGGAAGAGGGGTGCAGGCAGAGACCACCATCTATTTTGTGGTTTGGTGGGCCTTGTTCGAGTATAGCAGTTCTGACCAATTCTCTAAGAGTGATTCCAATGCTGTTGGCCATCAGGGCCCATTTGTTCACAGCCCGATTAAGCTAATGCTGGGTTAACGTAAACTTTGATTCGAGTTTAATTAAGTACTAATCAATGAAGACTCTTCGGAAAGATTTTTGTCCCTCAGTTTTAACTTAGACTATTCTTTCCCACTAACTTAAAATTAGCTTTTAAAGACATCTTACGAACGACATGAAAACCTTTATAATCGTGGACTAGCGTTAATCGGCTTTCGAACTACCGGGCCAAGAATTAATGGTTGTAGCACATTGTCTGAAATGTTGTATGTGAAATGTTTGTTTCTAAGCTGTTTCCTTCATTATCCTTTTAAAAGCCTTTCAAGGCGAAAGGATGATTAAGTATGTTACTGATATACTTGACTGCAAATGGTTTGAACCCCGGTTTCATCTACGTAAATTACGACTGTTTGAGGTGACATTGACTGACATTTCGACAACCTGAGCGGAAGTCATCTTCAGAGTCAAGAAAATTGTTGAGCGTCAGTTGATGGTATTAATGTCTCTGTTTGTTGACCTGATTGGTCACCGAAGTCGAGATGTTATTGGTCGTTTGTTAGTTAAGCCGTGATGTTATTGGCTGTGAAGACTGTGAATAGTGATCGGTGGATGACGGGTTATAAACGTAGATATCGTCACGACTAATTGACGTTTACTCTTGTCACAGGAAAAACTTATGGCGTAGGACAGCTTGGCATCTCCACCTGATCATTAAACACTATGGCTTCTCTGTTCAATCAAGATTCTTCATATACTTCGCACCTGTTGTTTGGTTCACTATATTTTTTACACTTTGGCTGATTGTTACGTCTTTTGACATCGTTGGAGTCATGGCAATTCACTCTGCGCAAGCTTGAAGATTTTTACGTGGTTGAAGATCGCGTCCCTTCTATTATTATTTTACCTGCAGGTCAAAATAAATAGTACTACATGAAAGAACGGTCTTAAACGTAAGAACCAGTGAAAAACCACACCACAGGAAAGTACTGCTCAGTAGCTTTTATTTGAATGGTCGCACTTTAGGATTTCATCCACAGACTCAAACGATAGAACCACGTTGTACATCATAATAAACAGCACCACAGGAAAGTACTGCTCAGTAGCTTTCATTTGAATGGTCACACTTTAGGATTTCATCCACAGACTCAAACGATAGAACCACGTTGTACATCATAATAAACAGCACCACAGGAAAGTACTGCTCGGTAGCTTTCATTTGAAAGGTTACAATTTAGGATTTCATCTACACAGAGGTTCTAGCCATATTTAATGAACTGCCCGTTGATTCCGGGTGATGCAGGGTGAATGGACAACGTGAGTTCAAATTGGATTGTACTTGAATTTTGACTTTATACTTTGAAATCTCCTCAAGCAATCTTGGACGGAAACCATGCGCTTTTTTCGCAAGATACGAAGGAGGGAGACTGACTTTTAAACTTAGCTTTTTGTAATCACTGTTATCGTTTTTGCTAAAAACGAGAAGTTTAAATGTAAGTTTTTAATGAGCGCCTTTCCCAAAAGCACGCTGCTCTCGAAAACGTACCGCCTCTAAAGTCAAGAAAATTAATAAGCGGTAGTGCGCTGAACATTGCGCGAAATCTGATGGGAAAGTAAACCAAACACTTAGTACTTACGACAGTCAGTCAAAAACAAAGCAACAGAGAAGATAATTAAAAAAAAAAAAAAACTCGAAGAAGAACAAAAAAACAGAAGCGTTCCTGTTTGTTTATCACGATGAACTTTGAACATGAATGGGCCCCCAGCCCAGTTATTTAACGCATTGTGTATTTCGTTTGTTGTGTTTTAGTATTTATTGTTTGAATAAATTTGTCCATAATTTCCTTCACTAACTAGCGTTTATTGCCGCCTTTGAAAAAATCTCTATGCATTTGCAATGCAGGGCCGAGTTGTTCGAAAGCCGATTAACGCTAATCTACGATTATAAGTTCATCTCGCTCGTTAAAAATTTTTTTTTCAAGGCTGATTTTAAGCTGATGGTAAAGAAAAGTCTAAGTCTAAACTGAGGGCCAAAAAATCTTTTGGAAGAATCTATTGACTAGTAATAAAACTCAAATCAAAATTTACGTTAATCCAAGATTAGGTCAATCGGGCATTGAACAACTGGACCCAGGAGAATATTTTTGTTGTAGACACGGCCTGTGATTGGCTGATTAATCTTAAATGGCCTGGGTTTCCTTCATTGTAAACAATATAGGGGCATTTATTCGAGGCAAAATTTAACGATTAGATGCGAAGCATTCTTATGACTGAATTGCTGGTTGCGTCTTATCCAAGTAGCGTCTTGAGGCCCGGACAGACTGCGAAATTACGCGCAAGGTTAGAGTTTCAACGTGTGTTATGCTTAGTAAGGCGTTGGAAATGTTGTGCATAATATCGCTTTTAACAATTCTGAAGCAAAAAAAATGGGACATTCGGGATGAAGGATAAACATACGCTACAAGTTTGATGTGATATTGCGTCAAATTTGCCTGAAATTGTTGCGTACATCGTGCGCAACAATTCCGAAATAAAATGAAGTAATACCAAGGGCGAACGCACGGAACTTCATTTCGGGTAATGTTGCGCGCAGAGGAAGGCAGGGCAAATATGGAAAATATTCAAAGTGAACAATGCGTCTGTTTGATGCTTCTAAAAAGAGGCACAAAAGGCGCAAAATTCGTCTCGAGCAAATAATGCGGCAAGATCCCTCATAAGTGCGAGGCGCATACAAAACACGAACTTAAGAGTACCTTTTGTTTAATTTCTTTACCAAAACTTCGTTTTCACTGCATCTCAGTTTTCTTTGGTGTATACCATTTGCGCTATTCGCAACGCTTCTCAAACTTTTTTTTTTCGATTCTTTAACCTGATTAGAAATTAAACTTAAAGCATGAAGAGCGTTTGGCATTTTGTGAAGTTGAGTGAAATGTTCTTTAAACATTTTCCCTCCAAAACTGTGCGCGCGGCTGGTGTTGCGCAGAGTGTCTCTAAAAATGTTTATTTTTCTTAAAGTCTCGGTTATATTGCTGAACTGTATGTATATTCACGCACAAAGCATGTAAGGCGAATTTTGCGTCTTTTTCCGCGCCTTTAGGTTAAGGACGGTGCCTACTAATAAAGAAGTATTTCTGTGTGGTTTATGACCATGCGAAGAAAGCAGATCTTAGCAAGGACTATTGAAATCCAAAAAGAAACTTAGGGGTGACCACGCTTTTTTTTTTTTAGAGATAATGAAGCAACAATTACTCTACAAAACAGTAAAATACAAAGCAATGTATGGCGTTTTTTTTTTTACAAATTGAAGCTTTATTATCTCTGAAAAATGCATGGTTACCCCCAATTTTCTTTTTGGATACCAAGATCTCTGCATAGTTTTAAACCGCGCAAAAATATCCCTGTATTAGTAGGCACCACCCATAGGAAACCCGAGTATCTCCAGATGCGCAGAACGTATGCGCAGTAACAAAAGAAGAAATTTGACTCAAGACAGGACTCCAAGCTGTTATTTTTGGGAGTACAGCTTATGCCAAGCGCGCTAATATAATAAGCTCAGTTTGCGCTTCTTGTGTAAAGGCCAAGATATACGGACAACGTTTTCTCGCAACATGCGGCGCAACAAAATGGTCCCCTTATTACCAGCCACGCGCGCAACAAATTTTCATGTCGTAGAAAGTAGGCGCTGTTTCTTCTTTTTGCAACATGAAAATTTGTTGCGCGCGGAGGTGCCTGTAATACGGGCAACAAACAATCGCGACATGCAATCATTTGTTACGCGACAAACTGCAACGTTGGCCGTATTCCTTTTTTGTATAAACCTCCTTGCAGTACGGTTCAGCAATGAGACAAGATTAACTGTTAAGTTTTATTTTGGTTTCAACGCTTTCCACTGCCATATTTACTTTTCAGTTTAAGATCATTCTGTCAAAATTTAAACGACAAATCTAATTGACGGAAATGTTTCTTATATTCGGATTTTGGACCGTAGTTCAAAATTCTGACTTCAACGTTGGGTGGAAATTTTTCTCATTTTTTGCTTTTCTCGTTTGGGTCTTTAAACTCTTTTCTCAGGCAGCATTGAAATAATTAGTTTTTTGTCCAGCGCGCAAAAGATTGTCATGAACAGTCAAATTGACACCGTCAATACCAAATAAACCTTCGAAATGTTTTGTTTTAACCTTCATCGCCTATTTCCGTTAAAAAAGGTTTCTCAGTGGGAAAAAGTTATAGCAAAATTGAAATCTGGAGAGCGCAAAAAAAGTAAAAACCGCCGGCGGAGAGAGTTAAACTCCACCCCCCCCCCCCCCCTTACCCCAACCCCACCCCATTCCTCTTAGTCACAACGATTTAAATTAAAGGGCCAAGGAGAGGGGGGCAAGTGAATTATGTGTATACGAATTTATGTTTTAAAACTCATGGATAAGGGGGGTTGGTTTCTAAAGAAACTGCGGTTCTGCGTCGGTGGGGAGTAGAAACGAATGTTTGGTTTATCAACAGAGTTGATAACTAAAGGTAAATTGGCCACCGTAAAGAGATTCGAGTGCTAACGTTTCGAGCGTTAGCCCTTTGTCAGAGCCAAGTAAGGGTAACGAGATTCGAGTGCGCTCGGAACGTCAGCAATCGAATCTCTTTACGGTGAACACACGTTAACTCTGTTGATAAACCAAACATTCGTGTCTTTAAACTCAGTTGATCAGTATTTTAGTTTGCATAAAATGAATTTGAAGTGTGCTTTCTTAACAGCAACTTTAGTTAATTTTTATCTCTATCTTTTCAGGAAAGCTTAGTCAGGGAACACACTACGAAAGAAGTTGAATTGACATCAGAGGGAAGAATTCATTGGACAAACTGGAGTAATTAGATCGAAAGAAAACGTTATTATGGTGAGCCCTTAGAAATAGTATTAAAATAGACTTTTCAGTTAAAACGATGGCTGACATAATAAATAAATTTGAGGGAAATTTCATTTTTAATTTATCAGAATTATGAAATGATTATTTCAGATTTTTCTTGTGGCCTTCATAAATCAAGATCAGTTTTGAAAGCATAGTTTTGGGATTGTGCGGCGGTTAATGTAAGCTGCAATTATTGTCAGCCATCATTTTTAACAGTTCAAGGATCAGCATCTTATAAAAAGAACAAAGCTCAAAATAATAATAGTTCTCTAAGCGAGAAAACGCCAAGGATTTCGAACGACAAATTAAACGTGCGAATTACCATCAAAACTCAGTTCCTTCCTTCTTTCTTTCTTTCTTTCTTTCTTTCTTTCTTTCTTTCTTTCTTTCTTTCTTTCTTTCTTTCTTTCTTTCTTTCTTTCTTTCTTTCTTTCTTTCTTTCTTTCTTTCTTTCTTTCTTTCTTTCTTTCTTTCTTTCTTTCTTTCTTTCTTTCTTTCTTTCTTTCTTTCTTTCTGTCTGTAGTTACATGCCTGTAGATTTCGTGCGAAGGGCGCGCATATCAAGTTATTCAGTATTGGTTCAAATTTGGTAAATCTATACTTGTTGCTTTTAAGAAACTATTTAAAAAAAAGTCATGTTCTATTTTTAAATGCATCTTAGTGAAATTTTTTGGCTCTTTATTGAAACAGGCGTTACATATCGGCATGTAAGTTCTGTAAAAAAACGAAGAAACATAAGGCATTTTTCTCTATAGAGGAAAAACTGATTTGATTTCCTTGTATACATGCTGAAAAAGCTTTCTTCGAAAACGGACAACAATTTTATCACCTTAATTTGTGCCAACTTAATTTCTCTGTCGAAAACGTTACTTTTCAGATTTTTTCAGTACAAATCGTACTGTTTCCGTCCAAAACGTTACTTTTTCAGTGCAAATCGTACTCAGTCCAAAAAGGTTACTTTTTCGTGGAAATCCTAACATTTTGGGTCCAAAACGATACTATTCTAGAGCAAATCGTACTGTTGCAGTCCAAAACGTTACTTTTTCGTACAAAATCTACCATTCTTAGTCCAAAACTTCACTTTTTTAGTCCAAATCTTACCGTTTTGAGTCCAAAACGTTCCTTTTTTAGCGCAAAACTACTTTTCAGGAGTACAAATCCTACTGTTTCAGTAGCTTTACTTGGAAACATTGGAAAATGAGTCAGACTGATTCTTTTCTATCAAATGTTTATGAATCATGTCATTTATTTAAAGATCTTTATTTCTTTCAGTTGTTCGGCCATCTCAAGTTGGATTTCGCGCAGTGGGAACTAAGAAAGACAACGGACAAATCTAACAAGAGATGAAGAGAGGAAAGGAAGGAAGAAAGCCTGCTCACATCACCTTAAATATCATATATATTGTTATTTAGCTCGCTTAAACAAGAAAAACCAATTTAAAATAGCGCTGTACCATTTTAAGTTCAAGAAATTTCGATTTCAATCAAGTCATTTGTGCCGATGCATTGTTTGGTTTTACAAGCTTTTGAAGTGATCTTTGAATTACAACGCGCTTGAAATTGTGGCTGATTTGGCTGTGCAAAGTTTTTAGAACACGCTTAGTTTACGAGGCACTTGTAAATATACCTTACATTGAGTCACTCTGCAAAATTCAATTTCGCGTTTAAGCCTGGTTTTCACTAGCGACGCAAGCACAAGCACAAGCACAAGCACAAGCATAAGAGTTTTATGTCAAGTGAAAACGAACGCGACGCAAGCACAAGAAAAGGAAAAGTTTTGATCCTAGTGCTTGTGCTTATGCTTGCTTCGAGGCCGTTTTCACGGTGAAATAAGCATTCTTATGCTTGCGCTTGAGTTTGTGTCTGTGCTTGCGTCACTAATGAAAATCAGGCTTTAGGCATCAAATGTGAATGCAGATACGATTCTTTTTGTATTTTGCAATTCCTTGTTTTGAACTACTTTTTGAAATGCCAACGCACTTAGGGGTCGTTTAAGAGCGCACGATTCAAATCTCGCAATACAGCCAAACTAGAACTCAGCGAACAGATGCCTCGGATCAGTAAAAAAGTTTCAAGTATTCATCGTCTTCTGCTTCTTATTGTGAGCCTTGCATCATACACTTGTCCAAAACCAGAACAAATTTTCAATAGTTTTGTCTTATCATTTTCCATGGTTTAAAGATGTTTCAAGTAATATTACTTTCACACAAAGATGGTGATCGAGTAAACATTATTGTTGGACTGCGAACTTTTCAAGTTTGTAGTTAAACTCTAATGTTTTCGCGATTGTTGTTTAGTTAGAATGTTTCACAGTTTTCTAGAAGCAAAAAGTTAACTGTTAGAAAGTTGAAACACCTCAAGGACGGTGCCTACTAATACAGAGGTATTTGTGCGCAGTTTATTACTATGCGGGAAAAGGAGATCTTAAAAAGGGCTCTTGGAATCCAAAAAGAAAATTGGGAGTAGCCTCAATTTTTTAGAGATAACTAAGAAACAGTAATTCTAAACAATGCTAAAATACAAAGCAATGTATGGCATTTTTATCAAATTGAAGCTTTATTTTCTCTGGAAAATGCATTGTTATCTCAAATTTTCTTTTTAAATGCCAAGAGCACTTGCTAACTTCTGTTGTCTCTGCATTGTCTTAAACCGCGCAAAAATTAGTACGCACCACCCATAGGAAACCCGAGTATCTCGAGATGCGCAGTACGTGTGCGCAGTAACAAAAGTGGGTACTGTCCCAGTCTCGACTTCGGAGCTCTTCCCTTTTGCGCATGACTGACGGCGGGAACGTATGACGTAGTCAAAGCCGAGCGGCTCTGGGGTCGAAAATGGTACTGTCCTTAAAATGATTGTTTTTGTTGTCGCTTTACGAATCGTCTCAAAAATTTAAAAAAACATAGTTTTATTAGTTTGACTTGCAATCAAACTTAAGTTGCAATTGTAGAAGTTTTCTACTTTTCAATTCGTCATTTATTTAGTGTTCTCGGACATAACTGTATCTACAAGTTAATTATTACACTTCAGTAAGCAAAGCAGTTGGAAATGTTGTAACAACTTTATTGTTTGTAGTCTTCAATAATTACAACATTTATTGTAAAATTACTTAATTGTCTTGTAAGTGATAGTAGCAATCAATAAAAGACACTGTTGTTGAACAATAAAGTAAATATAAAGTAAAGTTTGAATTCGAGAAAACGTTTTAAAGTAGGGTAAAAGTCGATATAAACTAGAACAAGCCATGCAGAAGCGAGAGAGTGGCTGTCGTTACCCTCCAAGACAGGACACCATTTTCTTTCTATTCTTTTAAGAAAATGATACCTGAAATACAATCAGTGATATCAGACTTCAGGAAGGTGCCAACTAATACAGAAGTGTTTTTACACGGTGTATGACTATGCAGGACAAGCAGATCTTAGTATGGGCTACTGGAATCCAAAAAGGAAATTAGGGATAGCGGGACATTTTTAGAGATAATTTAGCATCACTTATTCTAAAGAGCAGTAAAATACAAAGCAATGTATGGTGTTTTTTTTTTTTTTTTTTTCCGAAATTGAAGCTTTATTATCTCTCTTTTTTTTCTGGGTACTAAGAGCTCTTGCCAAGTTTCGCTTTCTCCGCATAGTTTTAAACTCGCGCAAAAATATCCCTGTATTAGAAGGCACCATCCATAGGAAACCGGAGTATCTCGAGATGCGCAAAACGTATGTGCAGTAACAAAAGTAGGCACCGTCCTTAACATTAGATTTTATTTCGTTTTTTTTTTTTTATTGTGATCGGTTAAACGAATCGCCTAAGTCAAGCCCGGCCAATGCTGTTTGCAAGCTGTGTGAGCACTAACCCAGAATTAAAAGTTATCGAAGTTCTCCTTTCCTTTAAATAAATGGCGTTCGACGCCAGGCAAACATTGCGGGAAATACACAATTTTTATAGGGATTATAGCTTGAAATGTTCTCGTCATATATCTAGTTATTGAACTGAATACTGCTTTTCAAATTCAAGGCAGGTTATACAAAGAGGTGTATAAATCAGTTTCATGGCCTAAGACAGACTTGAATGTCCATAATCATATTCGTTTTCCTGGTTACAGCAGTTCTAAGATGTCAACAGGCTACAAATTTATTCATGAACATCTTTGTACAATAACAGTAAATTTAAACAGCAATTTATTTCGCAAATAAAAAACTTAACTGAGAATTCCTTAAGTTTACAAAATTTTGCATTTCCTACCATTTTTGCCCCGATTATTCATGATCCCCTAGCAAAAGCGAAGAATCTTTTTAACAATTATTCCACGAGCGCGCGTTGAATATTTTATAGGGACCTTAAGATTGAGGTTTTTCCTCGTTTCCCACAAACCGCAAACCTCTAAAAGTCACGTGACTCCGATCCTGTCCTCCCGTTTGACGTTTGAGGTTCAGTTTAAATTAAACGTCAAGGATGCTGTCTAGAGGTAAGTGAATTACGGCAGAGTTTTGCGCTAGTTTTAAACCATAAAGTCACGTTTAGACGTCAAATTTACTTTCCTTGAAAAGATATCTCGACCAATCAGAGGTATGTTTAATTTAGTTGCGAGATTACAAGAATTAGCAACCACATTAGTACGTGCATCGATACTTCGTATCCTCCGTGGAGCCGCCATCTTGTTTTCCTGTGAGTATCCCATGATGCATAGGTACTGACGGCGAACTCCGAACTGTAAACTGCTGGCTGATGTTTGCGGTTTCGGTTTAAGAGGAAACCCTCAATCTTAAGGTCCGTAATAATTATCCTGCGAAATCGCACGGAATTTTTAACAATTATCGTAAGAAATCAAGCGGAATATCGCCTGATTATTATTATTATTATTATTATTATTATTATTATTATTATTATTATTATTATTATTATTATTATTATTATTATTATTGAAACAAGAAATATGAGTGATAGCAACCGACATTTCGGTGCATCTTGCGCCATTATCAAGGTTACATAATTAATGATAAAAAGCGGTTTGTAAAAAGGCTGAGTTGAAGCGAATTTGCATAACATAGCGGCAAGCTAATTACTTAAATACTTTAGCTTTTTATCATTAATTATGTAACCTTGATAATGGCGCAAGATGCACCGAAACGTCGGTTCCTATCACTCATACTTCTTGTTTCATGTATTTCTAAATCATTTCTTTTAAGATTATTATTATTATTATTATTATTATTATTATTATTATTATTAGAAATTTTCATTTTTTTTAATTTATAGATAGTTGTTTATATCTGCTCTGTTGAAAACCACCAGACCACCAAGAAGTCTTTACGAAAACTTGTATTTAAATTTGTATTTAATTTTTCAATGAGAAGAATTTAATAAAATTTTCATTTATCATTTATTTGAAAAAAAAATTATTATTATTATTATTATTATTATTATTATTATTATTATTATTATTATTATTATTATTTCAACAAGAAAATTAACGATAATAAAACAGCATGACGTTTCGACGACTTCATATCGTCATTGTCAAATGAGTAAAAATGGAAATAACGGAAAGGCATATTTATAGGTATTGAAAGTGAGAAAATAAATTAGCATGAAAGTATTCAGGTAAAGAGTTTCGCGCGAATGGAATCCGCTTGCGTGTTCAGTTTCGGTCTTTTGTTCTTGATCCACAGCATTTCGTAGACCAAACATTCAAATTTGTCACGGCATTTCTTATTATTATTAGTATGTTGTAATTTTCTACCCGTCTCAACATTTTACGGAAGTCTGCGCTATACAAATGAGTGTATTATTGATTTATTATTATTATTATGCAGTGTAAAAGCACGCACATGTAGACTTAAAGGAACTTAACTGCTCTATTAAAAAAAAAATATTTCGTGCTTAAAATTTACTTAAAATCTAAATCTGATCGTTTCAGTGTAGGAGCGATCGGCAGAAACAGAAAAAAAACGCATTAGCGTGGACGGGGCATAATATGTCTGTATTTTTTTTCTTTTTTTATCCCTATTGTCACCTGAGGTAACGTTCGTTTTTTGTGACTCGCCCTCTGGGATTCGCTTGCTGAAAAGACGTGCAGAAAACGATGTTTGACGTATTTATCAGCGATTGGCTTCAGTATCTAATCCATATTCATCGCATATTGCAAAATTTGCCACAGACCACGCTGCCCTTGGTGGTGTGAAGATGTTACGTACTTTTCAAGATTCGTTTGTGCTTTTGAGGGAGCCGTGAAGACACTGAAAGGCTTTGAAGAAGGGGAAAAGGATTTACGTTTTCAACTAAAGGTAAATATGAGTAACGTTGTAAAAATTGGTTTCAAATTCCTTCGGAGAGTAAAGAGTCGAACGAAACCTCACTTGATAACTTAACACGTGCTTCGAGTGTCATTTGAGTTCAAACCAGTTTCTTCGCGACTAGCATTTCATTTGTTTCGCCGAAAGCGCTTCAGCCTTAGTTTAAAGAAAGAATCTCGTGTGCTCATTTTGCTGGTATTTCCTAGCAAAATTTGTTTTACAGCAGCAAAACTGCGCTTTTCAAATGAAAGTTGTACTGCTGAAAACTATGTCCGATGAGCCGTCGAAGCTTTTAGGCGTTAGAATTTATTTACAAGGTTTCTTTGTATACATTTTTTTAACTGGGCTAACAATTTATATCCTTGTTTTATTTTCAGAGCACTTGCAAGCTGGACGACCTGACGCTAAAGAAAGACGGCCTTGATGCAATTGTTTGAAGGTAAGCATTAGAAATATCGACTTTTCACTCTGTTAGACTTTTAAGCCATTTATCTCTCCAATTTAAGTGTATCAGTTGTTAATTGGCTCTGTAGTTATTCGATGATTTACTTAGAATTTTGGCTGTTTTTCTGGGCCGGGTTCGATGACATCCAACAAGACTAAAATGTTGAGCCTTAGGAACTTATTTAGAAGTTTTTCTCTTATGTACCATGAAATTAAAAGTTACGAAATTGGACTAATCACTTGTATTGCTTGTTTCTTTTATCAGGAAGCTATCAAACTGGAGAAAGTGGAAAGAAACAGAAAGAATCACAAGAGGACAAACTGGAATGGACGAATGAGGAGGGAAGGGAACTCGACAAAGATAAGAACTTTGATATTTTTAGTTGAATTAAAAATGGTGGCTGAACTAATTTGTAAGTCGAATTGCTTGCCATGTGGAAGAAGAGCGAATTGATCTTGTCACTACTTGTCTGAATTTGCTTATCAAACTGACATACAATCTGGATTTGGAGATTGTGAAATGAATTCATCTTGGAATCTTGCACAGATGTGAAGCTGTTAATTGTTTAAATTTGTCCATCAAACTGACAAAGGACAAAGTCACTACTTGTCTGAATTTGCTTATCAAATTGACATACAACCTGAATTTGGAGATAATGAAAATGAATTCATCTTGGAAACTTAAACAGATCTGAAGTTGTCATTGCCTAAATTTGTTCATCAAATTGACAAAGGAATTGAAGGAAGGAAGGAATCAAAGCCATTTTGCAGCCAACTGAGCACTGATCTTGTTATCAATTGAATCTGTTCACCAAACTGGCTTGAAATTCAGTGGAGATACTCAAGTGAAGAAATTATTTTGGATGCAGAATTTTGCACTGATTTGGCTACTTATTGTCTGAACATACTCATCAATCTGACATAATCCTTGAAAAGTAGAAGCAAAATAACTAAAATAAACTTATTTAAATAGCCTTCAGCCACCATTTGAACGTTGAGCGATCGTTTAATGCACACTTTTTTGTACTTGAAGATAAAGTTAAATTTTCGGCTGTTTTATTTCAAATGTTCGCGCAAAAGTAACGGAACAAATTAATTACTGTATATTCTTGATATAATTTCGTTGTTTGTGAATCCTTGCTTTCAAAGCGAAAGTAATTTCTCGTTTCTTCTTTTTATGTGCATCGTTGATCGCTCAACGTGTAGGTATAAAAGTTGTATTTCTAACTTCAGCTGGTGTAGTGGCGGGTTTTGGATTTTTTAAGGAGGCACGGACCATTAATACAGAACACAATTATTTCCTGACGATGCTTATTTGACATGAAATTAATTCCTTAATTCTCAGTGTTTAAATTCGGTGTTCAAAAATTAAGTTTTCTTTTTCCGCTAGTTTTGTTTGCTGGAATGACGGATGGTTTCGCGCCAATTTTCAAATTGAACAAAATAAAAAACAATTGAACTAGCATCGAAGAATGTTTAATTGACAGGAAAATAATTTATGCCTCACGAAACCAAATCTAACACCTGAACTGACATGAACAAATTGATTTTGAATACAAACTATTGGTGATGTGTCTTAAATTATTTCAAATCTCAGTCATTAATGTTTACACTTGTGAACGAAACAGATCCAAAATGTTATAAAGGAAAAATGAAGGAAATTATTTTCAGTCTCGCTGTTTTGGTTTAGATTGATAGCATTGAGTGGAAAATGAACTCGATGTTTATAGATGATATTTTACAAAAAGTCAAAGATTTTTCCAACAGCTTTTGAGTTATTATCTTAACCAAAGTGGAATCGCCTAAGGAATTACACCAACCTTTTTTTTCGGATGGAATAAAATGTGAGTGCCTCCTTAAACATTTTCACTCGTTCGCTACACCAGCTGATTAATTTCTGATTGACAAGAGAACAAAGGTATTATTCAAAGTGGGATCTTACAAAATCCATGGAAAATTATACTCGTTCAGAAATTTGTTTTAAACAAACATTTATTTGGCTCTCAAACATTTGACTTACTGTGGACGGGGAAACGATATTTTGAAACGACGTGCTTGAGTTCTCTTGTCACATTGGAAGATTAGTTCGTAAAACTCTAATGTCTGGTTTAGAGGAAAGCTTTTATTTTTATTTTTTGGCGTTTGCTTTTCTACGTTGATAAAAACAGACCCTGAGTTACACAGACCACAAACACAAACCAAGAAATGATTTTTTACTATCAAAGGAAAAGAGAATTAACTTCAAAGATTACAATACGTTCATCAACAATATGAACCTCGATTTTGCACCGCAATTGTCTTGTCTTTCGATTTGTAAGCTAGTATCGGAATAATCTTCAACAATAAATTTCATGAAAGTAAATGCAATTTTTATACCGTTTTATCGAAAACTAATTGAAGAGTCACAAACAGATTTGTAGTAGTCGTAACACAAGGCTTTGCTTATCGTTGGAATTTATACGATGAGTTTGAAGATGGAGTGCGACCTTGCACTTTTTGAACTGAATAGCAGCGGTTAAATTAATCTTTTTGGTAAACACAATTGTATTACTTGCCGCTTGTTTAAAATTAAACTATTAGAAAATGGTGCTCCACTTTATCGTTTGTGCTACACAGTTCCAAATTTGAAGCTGCATTTTTCTTTCACAGTCATTATTGCTTGTGTTTGCAAGTTTAAATCGTCAGAAAACAATTTATCATTACCACAATAAAAACTTCCAGATGTTTTTTTTTATCAATTAAGAAGCAATTTTTGTCACACAAATGTTTTGCAAACCTTCTCAATTTCAAATCTTATGAAATAAATTTCCATATGCATCAGATTTGAATCGACATTTACAACATACTTCAAGATCTTCAAACAAATTAGTATCGGTTTTTGTTAGGCAATAATTGTGAATTCAAATTTCTAAAGGGACAAACTTCCAAAATTGTTGAAACACATTGGTTCATCGACAATTATCTTGCTCGTCACGATGGTTTTAAATTATTCACAACTCGTGAACGTTTTTGTTTTATAATTTATTTGCCTTTTATCGTTTGAAATTGTTGTGTTCGTTTGTCGTTCATAGTTATTTAATTTCACAATGCTAAAAAATTAAACTATTTTTTAGAAATATTCACCACATTTCACAACGACGAATCGCATTTTTTCTAGCTTTCGGCAAACTTTTGTTGTTCGCTAACGGCAAGGTTCAACAACAAACAAACAATTATTTCCACTTTGCCTTGGTTTGTGTTCTTTGTGGTCTGTGTGATATTCATTTGATTTATTTAGAAATTGGTTTACAAATTTCCGAATTGATAATAGGAAACGTTTGAACAGCAAGGCTTAAAACAACGAGTTTCCTTCAAGAATACACCAGACATTGGGGTTTTATGTTAAGTTCTTAGATTTAGATATTTATTTGGAGGAAAAGACCTTTTGCTCTAGCAATCGATGTAGCGCAGAACGAAAGATTAAAAGTTATCATTTTGAGTTTAACATTTAGACTCGGCTAGTGCGTGTTTGAAACGGGAAGAAAGAGCAAAACAATTCAACTTTATACGTACCGAGTTCTTATTACTCGTTCCAAAGAAAATTCATTGTTGTTTTCGGTGGGGCATAGCGCTTAGGCGACGCATTTTGTTACGTTTTCTGTGCAACAAAACAATTGTCTGGTAGAAGAAGGTCTTGATATTAAAAACAACTAAGCAAGCTATGAAATAATTGAAAAGCAAAGGGTTGATTGGAAAAGGGAGGAGAATTGTACAATACGAGACATTGAACTTAACTAAAGTTTTCATTATTCAACTAGCATTCAATTTTTCACCGAAGAATTTCATAGCTTGCCATGTTGTTTTTAATATCCTCCATGTACAGATGTATATACACCATCTCGTGCAAAAATTGAAAATATTATCTGCGGTTTGGATAGTTTTGCTCTAAAGTTTGAGCTCAAAAATTCTTTTTTTTTCCTCGGCTTAACCAAAACATTCGCTTAATGTTTTTGCACGAGATGGTGTATACTTTTTTGGCGGGTTTAAAATTTTCAGGGGTACTCTTTGAAATTTGTTGTGATACAAAAAATTATAAAGGGTGCCCCGATAAATTTTTTGCCAAAATTGTTGCCAGGGGTAACGCTGTGCAAATTTTGTCAATTTTTCCCGCCAAAAGACTTAGTATATATAGGAAGAAAAAGTTTGGTCACACCTTTAATTGGTTAAGCGATTTTTACTTAATTAATTAACTTATTTTAAAAGCATTGTAATTAAGATAATAAGAGAAAAATAATAAAGAATACAATGAAATCAACTTGATTCAATCTTTATTGTTGTTGACTATTTTACATGATAGATAGTAAGTTTACACTATTAGAAAATAAAGCAGCTTTGAGATTTTTAAAAAAAAATACGGCGCATGCGTATTTTGGGCGCCCGTATTTTTTCTAAGTTTTTTGGCGGGAAAATTGAAGATTTTCAAACAAATGTTAACAAGTTGGAATTATTAGAAATTAAAAAAAAAAACGGCGCATGCGTATTTTGAGCGCCCGTATTTTTTCTAAGTCTTTTGGCGGGAAAATTTGAACATTTTGATCCATTTGAACATAAGTTACCATGGCGAAAAATTTTCACACAAGAAATGCACAGATTTTAAAGTTGTTTGAAAAAGCTGTTTAATAAATGATTCGACATTGGAAAACATGATTTTCGAATTGTTGCCGAACATTTTTACAAGTAAAACAAAATGACACCGCTTAATCACTTGTTGTTGAAAACTTGAATCGATAGAAAATATTCTGGAAAGGCCAAAAAATCAAGTTTCAGTGCAATAATACTTGAAATATTCGACGAAACTTTTGATTTAGTCGTCGATTTTGACAAATATTTAAGATACAACTTGCTTACGATTGTTGCAGCTGGTAGAAAAATGTACTCTAGGATTTTGAAACCAAACAAAAATCAATAACCTTGTTTAAAGGTTAGAATTATTAAAGATTTTGGCGTTTGCTAGCGACAAAGTAGCATGCAACGGACGTAAGCAATAATTGTATCGTATAAATTTGGTTCTTGATACAGTGCAACACGGATATAACTGACATGCTTGATGGCAAAAATTGAATTGACAAAATAAAGTGTTTGAAAACTGCTGATGGGAAACTAAAATTTGAATTCAAAATATACAAATAGCTAAACGTTGTAACCGCAAATTAACAAATTATTAAAAAACTTGAAAACTCTTACAGAAAATTAAATAAACTTCCAAAATTTATACCGACAACAAATAGGTTTCGCATACATTTTGTAAGCATCGCACGAAAAAGCATGGTATGGATGAAATTCCATGAATATATTCGGTGAAATTCGATCTCTGCGATATTCAAAGCTTCTAATGCCTTTTAATATGTTTCCGTAGGACTTCGAATGAATAAAAGCAATCAAATTGCCTGGCATTTTTCCTAGCCGATCTTTTTTCAACATCAAACTCAAAACAGTTTTAAGATCTTAGTACAATAAAAATTGCACTCAGCCACAAACCTAGAAAAATATCACCCTACTGACATTCTGACATTCTCACCTTGAGTTGTCAATAAACATGCATCAGAGCGTAAACAACTGACAAACAACATGTGTCTTTCCACGCCACTTACTGATAAAATTTGCTTAGTTTTGGAACAAAACCAGTTAACCAAATAAGAAACCGATGTCTTATATTGCTGTGGTGATATTATTAAATTTGAAGCTTACTTTCCCAAGCCAACAACTTGCCACGACTGAACGTTGTCTAAATTTGCATTTCACGCCCATAAAGGTGTGAAGGACCTGAGAAGCTTGCCCTTTTATAGCGGATACTTTTCTTTAATCCGTTTCTTTTGCCTGGGGTACATCTTTTGAAATCAAAATTTCGAACAAAATACAACCTTTGATTTTCTTCATACTAAACCAACTTGTCAATATGTGATAAACAGTATTCAGGAATGGTGATATGAATTAATGTAAACTGATCATGAATGAGATAGACAGGAGTCCTGTCAAAAGATTCAAAATTTTCCACGTTTTGGTGTCATAATTTGTAAGACTCATTAAGAAATTGTCTACTCTGAAATTCGACTGGAAAATAAAGAATAACTACTGACAGTTTTATAAAATAATCTCTGGGAAAATTTCGGAGTATTCTGTGTCGTGCAAATTGCCACCTTCCTTTGATACAATTTTGTATCTGCTTGCCTGTGTTTTTTTCTTTTTTTTTTTTTTTGACAAAAAATCTAAATCGCGGCTACCTAAGTAATTAGTTTAAATTCAGAGAGTATTTCGCATCACCAAAGAACTTTCGTAAAAATTTGGCATTCCTTAGAAAATCACAAAAATTACGCCGTAAAAACTGATTTTACATTAACTTAAAAATGGCATTGATTTTTTTTTTTTTTCAAATTTCCCGTAAGTTAAGTTAGGTTTATCCAACCTTAAATGTTCATCAGTGTTTCAGAAAGGTTTCATAAATTATACAAGTAGATTTTGAGATAGAGAATGGGAAGGGGCTGTCGTTGCTATGGCAACGACTGTTCTTTAGAAACCGATGAGATAATAGATTTTGACTCCATGTTGACAAGTTGGTACACCATGAAGAAAATCGAGGTTTTTTCAGGCCAAAATTTTGATTTCAAAAGGTGAACCCCAAGGCAAACAAACTGTTGGGAGCCTCCTTAACAACACATTTGCTTAAAACGGTCAAAAACTATGAGCTTACATCTACTAATGTTCTTATATTACATTTACCTCGAGCATTCAAAGCCCCTATTGATAAAGACTGACAAACAGACACGATTTCCTCCATTTTCAGTTAAAATTCTTCGTGAGAAACAACATTTGAAAGCGGACGAATATCTCACTAGACCACGAACAAAATGACCTTTGGTTTTCACTGACTGGTCTGAAACACAACAATAATTTTAAGACTAAAAACATTGTAATATAACACTTACAATTTTCAACATCCACGAAGATTTAATGAAAAAAGAAAATGGCCTTCGATTTGCGTTGATTAGTTGTCCGAGTCTCAACATTGAAAACTCCCTAAAAGTTGAAAAACAGACGAAAGTGTAAAAGAGTTTCGCAAACCAAAAGTTCTAACTTGAAAACTGTGAAGCAAACGAATAATTAATTGACAATGGAGAGCATAACGTTAAAACACCTAAAAGTTTTCAATTTGACAGAAAAAAGGCGTTCGATTTTTGCAAAAAGAAAAACAATAACTCTGCAACCTGAAAATCCTTACTGAAAAATGAGACATCCAAAAAATTGAAATGAAAAAGCTCAAAATGTAGTTCAATTTTCACTGAACAACAGCTTTGCGACCTAAAACCCTTATTGAAAATTTGAAGAGAATAATAAATAGACAAAAATATCAGTTAATAATGGACAAAACGACTTGTGATTTTTTTAGCATTTTCTTTGTAAACTGAAAATCTTTCCTCCGAAAACAGAAAACAAAAAAGCAAAAGAAAGTTTTAATTGAAAACAAATAAAATAACTTTAAATTTTAACTGAAAAACAGTTTCTCAACATTAAAACAGTTTAGCTTACTGAAAGTTGGCAAATGGATAACTCAGTTTAACCGAAAAATATTGTCAAACAGCCTGATATTTTCAAGCAAAGGTAAATTTGATGGCCAGCCCGAAATTCGAAATTTTCATCTGAGGAAAGACTCAATTCAAACTAAAAACAGACTCTTGAATGGTATAATAATCTCAATGCTGTGTTTAAATCTTCATACACCGAAATGAACAATTTTTCATGGATGATTTTGTAGCTACGATTTGTACGTCATGATTCGCCGCTCATGATCAGGAAATGGTGAAGGAAATACGACTATAAAACGAGTCCACAGCATAAATACTAGCTTCCCGAAATATAAAAATTTGCATAGAAAAAGACCTGAGAATTGTCTTCACATCAAATGAGCAGCTTGTGCACTTGTCAGCGGATATCCCGGGGGGAGAACGGTAACCCCTGGGACAAATTCGGGCATCCTACGGGATTAACTCACTCTTGTAGCCAACTCTTATCCCGGGACTGAAGGATTAAGTCGCTTTTGTACTTGTCAAGGGATACCCGAGGGGATGGACCCGCGGGTTTTGTAACATTAGAAGAAAAAAAGTCTTCCTGTTTGGTTTTCCTTTATTGGTTAATTTTACCAAGATGAAACAAAACTTAGTTTCATTCAGTAAGCAGCGTAATTCTGTCCAATTTCTGGCAATCACAACGTTTACCAAACAAAAATGTTGAAAGATTTCAGTTTAAAGGAATTATGACTGGTTATGGGCTCCACCATCAACCAAAAACTCACTCATCTCACAAACCGTGATCAATACTTTCTATTGACGTCCAAATGATTGTGGAATTGCCATTTAATAAACGTTCAACCACAGTAGACAGGTGGATTTTGGTGGCTTTTGCTAGAAAGTATCGTCTTTGGGTATGGGGATTCCTTCATACCACTGTGCAAATGTCAAATGTCAGGTGATTCCCCGAGGTCAACTCCTCCCCCCACCCGGATGGCTACCGATGGCTGCATTAAGACTGGTGAATCATCACTAGCGAATCATGAAGACCGAATCTAGCAGACAATCCTGTTTGAAAAACTTTGGTGTGTACACCCAAGTAAACTCTATATGGAGGTTTATCTTTCAGAAATTAAGTATTTATGCTGTGAACTCTATTCATGGCGGAACTTCCCGTTTACCTCTACCAGATGGTGAATGAATCATGAAGATCAAATCATGTCTCAAAATTCCTGGTCTATATACAGTACTGCACTGAATCCACTGTAACTGAGACCTTTTTCAAACTAGTACCACATGGAGTGATCAGCGAAAGTAGACTAGAGATCTTGTGTCAACGCGATCCTTGTTGAGAGGAGACTGTAAATCAAAACCGATATAACTACGATTTTAATTTGAAAATCGGTTGATTCGTTTTGGTTATTTCACTGAAAAAATTGAACTTTTGGTTTCGGAAAACCAACGATTGGACAAAATGTACTTGAAAACAGACAAAATTGGCCAAAGAATTCCATTAAAAAATTGTGTTACAGTCTAAAAATTCTGACGAAGAAACAAAATGTAATTGAAAACAGACAAATTAGCCAACCGTTTTCACTGAAAAACCTTCACTCAGACGGAGCCAAAAACACATTTTCTTTGAAAACAAATTATTTTGAGCCTTACATTTTTATTGAACCTAACAATCAGGCAAATTTTAACTCAAGGTTTTACTCTAATTGAGACTGTCAAAAATTGCCCTTGCTTTCTCCATGAGACATCCTTTGGGAGCGCTTTTTAATGTCCCCTTTAAAAGCCGATAAAATAATAAAAAAAAACCAAGGAGGAAATGGCCTAAGATTTTCATAAAAAATCGTTTCTCTTTACGAAAAAATTCGGAATCAAGTTTAACAGAAAACCGACTGAAAATTGACCTACGATTTTCACTGAAAATTGAACTGACAGGGAAAAAATTTATTGGAATCGACACTGTCTACCGCTTCTACACATTAACATCGTTTTTCAACCTTCTTTCTTACAAAAACTAACAGAGGGAAACATTTAAATGATGTTTGCTGAGCCTTGAAATCACCACAAAAGTATTCGGGAGCTTCTACATTTTAAGCTGCTCAGTATCGGAAAGAAAAATTTTAGGTACTGATAACAGACGCACTAACCTACAATTTTTACGAAGAAATTTCTTTGGAACCTTAAAATTCAAACAAAAAATTGCCGGGTAACTCGCAACTGCTAACAATTTAAACTAATGACGTAACAAGAGTGGCCGTACGTTGTTACGATTGCTGCTGAAATCGAGTAAGGATGCATAAAGCGGACGTTTACCAGCGAAACTAAAAAATGGCCTACAATTTTTGCTGAAAATGTGTCAAACCCCTTCTATCATCAAAGACGAACATGACGAACAAAAAGCGAGTGTTTGGACTGAAAAAAAGTCATTATGCATCGTGAGTTGATAGTCTGTTTAGTCTTCGGTTCAACGTTCTGATTTGTCGGAAGAAGTCGTTATGTTATTGGCTGTGCAGACTCAAAAGTGTGATTGATTACGTTTTGTCAAGTGCAATTAGTTTTCCTGATGGTCTAGAGGCTTTGTCGTTCCGGTACTGCCTTAGCCAAATGTTTCAGTCTGTTGTTAGTTATGTTGATATTGTTGATACTGAAGTAACTAGATTAGAAAACCAGCCGTCTCGGGTAAATCGTTTGTAGCGCTCCAACATCGATTCAGTGTTTGTTCTAACTAAGTAAGAACTCCCTAGAGCTTTTCGTTGTGTGGTCGTTAACAAAAACAACGTAAATAGCAGCTACAGTCTCAATTCTTGGATAGCTAAAAGTAAGTTGGTCAAGTTGATGCCACTATTTCTGGTTGCTCATCTGTGTTCATCCAATTGGGTATCCTTTATCTAGTTATATACAAGTGGTCCCACAGTGCTAACTTTTGATCTTGGTGACCCACTCACCGTTGATAGCTAGGCAGTGTTCCTGTACTTGGCATCAATTAGTAAATTGTGTAAAGTAGTGATAAATTTGTGAGCAAAACTGACATTGCGTTTGTTTGTTTGTAAGTTTCAAAGGCTTTTCTATCAAAGCCAGCAAAACATTTTCTACAAGAAAGAAAGCAAACTGGCGAACCCTAAAATCTTTTAGTAGAAGTGAAGAACATGTAGGTTTCATACGACCCCATGATGTCGTCTGTGGATAGAGGTTGGTACGTTCAGTACATGTAGTGAAGTTCTTGACTGTTGCCAAGTGGATTATAATTGTGGTGAACAGTGGCCGTCAAAAGACAGCAGTTTGTAGTCGTGCCGAGGTAAATTTACTGCTTGATGGTGTCGATTAACTTCTCGGTAGATTATTTTTTGTTCCAAGATTCGTCAGTCAAAGGTTGCAGTATTGTAGTCACGTATATAAACAGTTGGTAAGTCACAGACCTACAGAAGGAAACTATGTTCGATGCTCAATTTGTGTAGTTCCATGAAGGACATAGTGTTTCATTTGTTGCGTCTCTTGACATCCAAGTCGATAGTAACGTCGAATGTTGAATAGCATTAGTTTTTTTAGTGAAAGCAGACTATAGCTATTGAGTGGAGAGAAGTTTCGCATTCATATAAATCGACAAACCAATTCTGAATTCACAAAGGCAATTTCCGGCATTCTCTGTCCTCTAAACTGACTATCAGATGAAAGAACTGCATTCGTTTATACCCGGTAGACGTTATATCTCAAGTTGCACTGCATCTCGAAAACAAAATTTGATTCGACTGAATTCGGTGATTTCGAAAAAAAGGTAATAAAGAAAAACTACCGTATTTACCAGGGGTCTTAAGGCCGTACCCGCGTCTACAAGCCGCACCCTAAACCTCACGTTCGCCCTAACACTAAGACTGTTTGTTTGCGCGTAGAAGCTACACCCTATCATGAAGCCTCCCTATTTAGTGCGAATCGAAAAAGAAAAACCATGCATAACAGAAAGCTTTCATCTGCATATTAGGCGCATTCCTAACTTTCACCCCTGTCGTTTTTCTGTTTCAAGAAGTGCGGCCAAACCGCGGGTTAATACGGTAATCTTTAGCGCGCTTTCTAAAGTAAAATTAGTTTCTCTACCTCTACTTCTTGTTACTTCAGGTGATCACTTTTCTTTCTTGCTTGCTTGATTCTGCCATCTGAAGGTTTCTTTATCACTCTGAAAAAAAAAGCAAAATATACATCAGTAAATGGAACGAGACAAGGATAATGCTCCATAAGAAACACATCTCAGGGTGCGTTCGATTGACTCTATACCGGAATAGGAATACATACAATGATTACTAGAAACTCCTCATAAAAAGTTTTTGGAGTTACTGGAGTACAAAATCGCACTTAAATTATCATGTGTCAACGAACGTTTGCAGAAATGCCTTACAAATTTACCTAAAAAGAGAAATCTAAAAGGCTATTCCGCCCATATTCCATATTCCATATCCGGTCAACTCGCCTACGTGCAAACTCGCCTACGAACAAACTCGCCTACACCTTGTCAGCTCGCCTATGTAGGCGACTTCGCTTCCTGACGTAGGCGAGTTCACTTAAGTAATGAATGCCTTTTATAACTTTATGTTCTATCTAACTAGTTCTTTATTCCATGAACCGAAACAAGCGTACTATGTTCTAAATTCGCCTATGTAGGCGAGTTCACCAGTAGGCGTAGGCGAGTTGGCATAGGTGAGTTTGCACGCAGGCGAGTTGACCGGTAACCATTCCCGACCACCGAATACGGTCAATCGAACGCAACCTTAGATTCGTTTAGGATGACAAGAAATTAACTTGCTGCAATTTCTCAGCGCGACAGTTATACAATTTTTTTCATGTTTATTGGCACCTTTCTAGATTAGGGCAGACATGACGCCAATTGCAGTGTTTGTATATGGGAAAAAGTTCTCGTACAAAAAACAGTCCGTATGTCTTTTTGCGTCTTACAATTCAAGCATGCATGCTATTCTACCATAAGTGGCCTGACACAAGCGAGGAGATCACGAATCTATACTTTCAGCAATTTGCATCTCCCTTGTTCAATTTTAAAGGAAAAGAGCAAACGACTGTTTTCAAGTTTTATAACTCCTCGTTTATATATAGTCGTAAGAAACATCAATTGAAAATGTAAACAGTACTTCGCACGGAATGCAAGTGAGTAGCAAAAATACGCATTGAACTAATCAACTCACCTCAACGGCATCATTTTAAGGTTGATAATGTCCCTGTTGCGTTTTCGCATTGTACATCTGGTATTTACCTGAAAAAAGAGAAGAATTATCTAAGTACACTATCAATAGCCTGAGGTAAAACCTTAAGGTTACGAGAAGACCCCGTCCAGCTTCAAAAGGGGAATGCAGGTCTTCATATCAAAGACCGGTCCGTGGCTATGGCCGACTGCAACGTTTGGAAACAGGTTGTATCTTCCGTCTCAGCCGAGATCAATTGTGATGATGATGCTTATTTTTACTATTTTTTTTTTTTTTGTGTGTGTGTGTGTGTGTGTGTTTGTTTGTTTTTTATAACGGTTTCCAATTGAGTGCCGTAAAACCGAAACTAAAGTTATTACTCTGGCCAATCACAACAGACGCAAACCGCGCAATGAACCAATCAGAATTCACAGCAAATACATGTAACAGGCGGCAAGCAAGTGGATTTGGTTTTACATCTTATTGGTTGAGAAAGTGGCGCGAGTTTTTTTAACCAATCGCAGAGCGTAATAAAGCAAAACCAAAGCCAACGCGCAATTACTTTCCACACTCAATTGAAAACCGCTCTATATTTTTCTTGTTTTTTTTTTTAATGTATGCCATTGTTTTGTGCAAATATCAGCAATATTAAATACTTCAAATTCTGAAGGTTTCATGAAGTCGACCCTTCGAGAATAAAACATCACACTATTTCGCTTCTAATTCTCAGAGATTCTGGGCAGGATTCGCGACCTCTTTAAGAAGCAGCGATTTCAATCGCCCATGAAATCTTCAACCCATAATGACTATGTACCAGTTGATCAGTGCCTATACAGGGCTCGAAATAATTTCTGGAGAGTCTGACCGGCCCAATTCATTTTAGCTCGGTCACGTACCGTTTCTGGCCGGTCAAATTATATAAAATAAATAACTCTTCAAACAGGGGCCCATGAACCAAAACTGGCGTTATATATTTCCAAAAAAGTTAGAGCACTTTAAAGCACTCATTGTCAACAACAAAAGTAAATTACAGCAGCAAAATGAAAATAAGCTTATGTGTATTAAGTGACACTTTCTCTAAGAGCGGTCCACTGCGTTTCGGGTCGGAAAAAAGTTTGCCCTCAAACTTTGCCCAGTAAATCATCTTGGGTCGTATGCAAATGAAATGAATTTAGTTTTTGGAAATACGTTAAAATAGATTTTTTACAGGCCACAACAGTCAGAGCGGTCGAGGACCTAAATTTGGGCGTGGCGAAAATAGAAAATTGCATAAAATTGATGAGCTCGCTGCTCGAAAACCAGGAAACGCCACGAAAATTCATTATAATTCCTAAGTAAAGTGGTCCTTCAAAGGTATGAAATGCATATTCATTTTCATTTGTTTTAATTTTTAGGGTCACAAAAATTGATATTATTAACCCTCGTTAGAACGCTTTCTGAAAACCGGTGAAAGTACCCTGTCTTTGCCGGCATTTATTTCACAAGTCCAGACCGAACCATTCTAAATTCCAACTGAACTTTGCTAAACAGATGTTAGAAAGCACAGAAATATAAAAATACCTTGCGCTTTTTATCTTCCTTGATCACAGTGACTTCGCACTTTTGGTGCTTTTTCGAATATGACACCCACATTATGCAAATGAGGTTGTTGATCAAATTCAGATTGTTATGAAACAAAACATTCTTAATCGCTAAATTTTACCATTCTAAATTAACTACACCGAAAAGCACACAAAACTAAAACGCATAAACGGGTTTAACCGTCTAAAAATGCTTTTAAACTGATGAATTATTTAGTATTGTTTAGAATGCTATGTAAAATAATATAAACATCTAATATGCTAAATGCGCTGTCTACGAAACTTAGTCCTATATAAAGAAATTTTTCATCTCGCTGTTTCCTACTGTCGATTTTTATTTTTTGAAAAGTACTATTGAAAATTTGTACACGTTTTTGGTATCAAAAACGTGAAGATCAATTCAGCTTTAAATGGATGCTGTGATTTGCATTGAAATCGACAACACTTGATTCTGTGTTTCACTCTAGATTATTTCTTGATTGCCTTTTTTATTTGGTAAATGACTACTAAAACGACAATGCTAACAACACCATCTTATTTTTTCCCGATCTACGACCAACGTACAGAACAATTTGATGAAGAAAGTTTTCTTTTGCCGGATGCGGCATTTTAACGACATAACTCCTGTACTGGAGAAGTTTATAGGTCAAGGTCCTTTAAACTCCTCAGTTAACTTCCTAATTTTCTCCAAATTGATTCCATTCACCACTGCTTTGAATACATTATTACTCTTTATTCTCATACATGATAAGCAATATTCAACACCGTACAATTAAAGCTTACTGGCGTGTAGCTACTAACTTTTGGAATCTGAGCGGGAATGGCCTCCGTTGACATCAATGTCCGTTTCAGGGGCAGTAATACTGACAATTTCCTCATATAAACAATGACCTTTGCATGCACCGCGCTTTGAAACTGTAAAACGCGGTTAACAAATGAAAAGACAAGATCCTTCCTTAAAATCTTCTAAGCTTACTTCAAAATGACTGTTATGCTATATGCTTTACATATAACGTGTTTTATTTGTGAAGTCCGATAAATACCGGGAAAAAAAATGACCGCGCACCATTTGCGCGCGCGCTGGAGCGCCCAATTTTTCTCATAGGAAAGACGCGGTTTCAAAATGGTGGGAATTTGTTGCAATCCGCGCGGAAAGTCCCACACAAAACACCAAAAGATGTTACGTTACCTTTAGGAAAGTTCCCCTAGGAACTCATTTACATCACTAGTGTGACTGTGGTTTGGATATGATTTCCTAATTACCATAAAATTTTGCTAACTTTAGCCTTGAATTATTGATCATTTGAAGTCGTTTAAAAAAACTCATTCGTGCCTCGTTTTTTCAACCTACTTCTCAGTGTTTGGATATCTGATGAAACACACCTTCTCGTGTTTGATATATTGCATATAACGCGTAATTTTACTTGAGAAATACGGCGCTAGTTAATTGAAACGTTTACAGAGACCGTTGCTCCCTAATCTCGTCCCTGTCTTTCACAGTTATTACATAACTGTTCACTGCTTATTCGGCATTGCATTGCAACTACACTCCGAGATCATTTCCTTCATTTTTGAAAGAAGGACTGCCTTGGTATCTTTGGATCGGACTGAAAGATCAAAATGTTTGCACATCTCTCGAAGCATCGGAACCTTGAAACTTGGTAGCTTCCCATCTCTTGACAAGGTGCACAAATCATAAATATCGTACAGGATTGGGTGGGTCAGGCCTATTTTCCCCAGGACTACCTCTGTTGTATCTCTTAGACGTTCCTCATCTATGTCGCAAGCGTACTCCTCTACCAGATCGTCCAGCTCTTCTGCGTCGGTATCCTCTTTTTCACTTTCTGTAGGCTCTGTGTCCATCTGGTGCCCCTGCTTGATGCTTGCTGATAACCTCGAGAAAAAACCTTGAATCTGACACTTAGAGAGCCACTCCGTTCTATCGAACATTCTCTCTCCGTCTATTGTGGAAGCCGTTCGCATATCCTTAGCAACCTGTGCTGGATCTTCTTTCCTGCCAGTGCCTTGCCCAATATTAAACTTATGTATCAGTTACCGCCGAACCTTTTCCGGAAACCTCGCCCCTCTGCACTTCTTGTGAAGTGCCCAGCCCTTCAGTAATCGTGGGGTACTTGAAAGGGATTCTTTCACCGCTGCTGATGCTCCTGTCAATCCTTTCCCTTGTATTGTTAATGTCTGGAAGTGGCTGACCCTGTCTCTCCTTAGCTTATCATACAGACACTCCTTCCCAGGCTGTCGCGGGATTTCTTGATGACCAAACATATTCATATGGAGGTCTAGGTCCGACCGACTTTGAAACTCTTCAGTGCAGCTTGGCTCGGGACATTCATATAGCTTGTCCTCACTAAGATCGGCTCTGCTTTGCTCTTTTGACGTGAACTGGCGAACAGTAGTAAGGAAGAATGGGATCTTCTCCATGAGATCTGATTTTCTCTGCGGACAAATTACAATGTCATTCCATGGAATAAACTTCCCAGGACCGACATTGAACGCTCTCCAGACACGTAGGCCTTCTTTAGTAAACTCGAAATTGTGTAGATTGCTGTAGTTCGGAATCTTCCTTATCTCTAGCGTTGTGTATTGCTCTTGGACAGCGCATACCGTCGCTGTCGTCCCCATAACTGGCCTCTCTTTCAAAGCGGTATGCATATCTTGTGCAGATACGACATCATGACCCTCGTTACAATACCTTCTAATAGCTGCCTTAATCGGGCACAAGATTCTATCGCACATGTCCTTTCCCGATTGAGGTTCGGAGTGGTCGTATCTGACGATCTCTATCCCCTGGCGATATCCGAGCTCTCGGAAGGATGAAACCAGCTTGCTATTGTGGTAACACCCTGCTTCATCTGATCTCAAGTAGGCCTTAATTATTCCTGGGTGTCGCAGCTTAATGGTAAAAAGAAGGTTCTCCAGGATTGATAGCACTGCAAACCAGTCCTGTCGACAACTGTCAAGAAGGTGAACGTAGCAGGTTACTTCAAGGCTTTCTTCTCGTCTCGTTATGACGCTACTCACATGCCAATTGATTCCTCTCTTGGCAAACCACTCTGCCTGCTTCTCTCGAAACTTCATGACTGTAAACTTCATCGCCCAATCAACTACTATGACCACTTCATCTTCTTCTATGGAGTTTAAAATTTGCTGCTTTGCTTGATCCTGATTCTGAGCTCGTAAAATATGGGCTTTCCATTCAAAGATTTTAAAGGCGGCACCCTTCGCGTCATGCTGAAGGTCGTCTGTTTGATCTTTTCCGAGCTGTGCCTCGTACTTAGGAATGGCACTTTCTACTTCCTCCACGATACTTTTCAGGCTCTCGCAGTCTGCGCACGCCATGTCATGGGTGTGGCTGCATGCGTCCTGGTAGTCAGCGTCACTGGCATCGCTCAAAGCAAAGACTCTACAATGATCAGGGCAGGAGCTGCCATCCTCCCTGCAATGGTCACAGTATTTAGTCTTGAGATATAACTTGCCTTCTCGAAGCTTCTTTCTAGCTTGTTCACACCAGTCTTTTGCTGCCCCAACGTGCTCTAGCTCGTCTACGATTCTTAGCAAATCCTTAAAACCATCAGCACCGTCAGCTGCTGTATTATCGAGACCTTGCAATGATTTCCTCTGTGAAGCTTCTTGGACGTCAAGTACTCTCCACATGGTGGAGTTACTGATCGGGTTAAATCCAGTTTCCTTGCAATGTTCAAGGTATTGGTTAATGATAGTGCACCTGGCCACTGTGCGGACGACGTTAGGCATAACAAGTTCTTCCCCACTCTCAAGTTTAAGGGTGCGAGTACCGTAAGCTACATCTTGGTAGTAATATGGCCGCATGCTAAACTCCAAGAAATGGTCTAGTTGGCGCTGATCCACACGGATTCTGTGTCGCGGTAATCTTTCAACAGGTATTCCGGGTCCTTCAATCTTCGCTTGAGCTCTTGCCTTCTTTATTTGCCTTTCACAGAGATCTTCAAATGGCTTATGGATTTCTTTAAGCTCTTTTTTTGTGAATCGATCGGCGTAGATACTCAGTATTTGTGTTTTTACAGACCTGGACGGGGCATTTTGATATGCAACAACGAGGGCTTTCAGGCCGACACCACCAATTTCAGTCTTATTGTTGTGTTGATCTATTACTGCCTGGAACAATTGCTCTCCATCATTGGGCGCTATTACATCACACAACAACTGACACACCTGCTCTGTTTTCTGGACAACTGCTGATCTTTCAGCTTTGGGGCAACTTTCCCAGCAAGCTACTTGTGACTCCAGGGGATCGATTTTAGGCTTTCTTGCAGCATCGGCAAGGCTGTCAATGCAGGAATTGAAAACTTGCACTGGCCCTCCATTATTTTCTTCAGTTAATCCAAATTCGTCCATTTCCATGCTATCGTCAAACGCAAGCAAGGCTGAAGGCGTCCAAGTTTCATCAGAGTTGCATCCCCGCCTCAAAACACAGGGTGTTATGGCTGAGTACATTGAAGACTGGAGTTGAGCTGATGCTGCTTCTTTGCAAGGCCTTAAAATGAAAAATTAATTTTAATTGAGAGCCAGCAAAATTGGAACAACGGCATTTTTAGTGTACTTATCTACAAAAAAATAGACGGGGTGTGTTCCTTTTCGGTTGCATGTGCTTGCTGTAAAAAGCATAAGTGCATCAAAAGGGAGTGAATTAGTTTAAATGTAGACTTTACTACCTTGGTCATCTCCATCTCGAAACTCAATCGATTTTAAATGTGTAATTTGGAGGGGGTCAACCTTCTTTTTGTGCTTTATTTTGAGTTATGTCTTGGGCAGAATAAAAGAAAAAAAATTGGTCCCTCATTCTCCCCTCTAAATCAATCAGTATGAATTTGCGTGCAAAGCAAAACGCGCCATGTTTCAATCACTGAAAAAAAAAGGTCTTAATTTTTTATTTCAATTGTCCAAGATTGTAGCTATTAATATGTTTTTTGAGACTCCCAAAGCGTGCGCAACAACCCCCCCCCCCCCCCCCCACAAAGCAGATACTGAAAATGCCCCTCAATTTAATGCAATAGCCATTTTTTGAACGCGACAGCCATTTGTATAGAGACCGGCGTAAATGGGGCAGCAGTATGGAGTAAAAAATTCTTGACACAATGACGGGGCCGTCCCACATGTTGTTATTGTGCTTTATCTTATAACGAATATCACCAAATATGGCAATGTTTATCTTATTGCGGAGATTGCCTTGCCTAATCAAATAGGATAAAACTTATTATAAGCCAGGCTGCATTCATAAATATCAAGATTTTAAAAGGTGCGCGCGCCGAGTTCTTTTCTTTACGAAAGGTTAGAAACGATGTTATAGTCTGATTTTTCTCTATATACCAACATTTTTTGGTAGATATTTTTACAAAATAACTCACCTCGCTCCTGGATTGGACGTTTGTACAGATTCCTTTTCCGAAGTTGCACGGAAGATCCAAGGCATTTCTTTCACAGAGGCATTGTGTTGGTTGCGGCAGTTGTTGCAAATAACTTATTTGATCAAAAAGAAAGTCAAATTACTCAAGGAAGGTTCTACAACTGACTTCGGACTTATTTCTCATGTTCGGGCTACTGCGCTACGCAGTCTAAGAAGCATATGTGAAAATACCACATGAACATTTTTTTATCGGGGGATGTTTCAGTACAATTTCGTTTTGATACGCAATATGAGGGGGGGGGGGGTAGAGTGGGGGTGCCCTTAACCCCCCGAAGGCGATAAAATTGGACAATTTTCATTATATTCACAGAGACCTCCTAAAGTAAAGAACTATCTAAAACACGACAGGTATCTTTCTGCTCCGCAAGGGCTACTTTAGGTTAATAAACCGAGGAGGGACTGGGGAAGGGGATAAACTCGAGCGCGCCTTGTTTTTTTTCTTTGCTCTTCCTTTACTCCTTTCCACCCGATTTTTTTACGCCCATTTTTGGAGAATATCATATGCAAAGAAAAGAGATGGCCAATAACATATCACATACTGTGTACCAAAGAACCCGATATTTCAAAAACATAATGAGATGTCAAGAATGCCTCTACATTTCCAATTCTGTCGCAATATTAGTGTGAAACCAGCAAGAGCAAAAAGGAAAGGCTGCTACATCCAAAAGTATTAAACGAGGGTCTTTGTTTTGGGAACTTTACCGCGTGTGCGAAAGAAGAAAATAAAACAGGGAGAAAAGCGAAGATCATTCAATTACCAACAGAGGTAGATAATTCAATTAGACGCTAATTGTAAAAGCCAACAAACTGAACGAAAATACCGGCAAATGCCGTGAGAAAAAAATCTCAGACAGGGAGCTCGAATTAGGCACACTTCCCCGCCACATTTTCACTCTAAACATGTTGCAAAATTAAATCCTAGAAAAATTCAACACCAACTTGAAGTTCTTCATCATAAATAAAAGTCAGTTTGCTATAACTGATTTTATGTAAGAGAACGGTCACAAGGAAGTAACTATTATGTACGCACCTGAACCGATTTGGACAAGGACACCATACATTTGATGAATAGCCTTAGACATCTCAAGAGTAACAGAATACCGGCTCTTTGCCCCCTTCTGGCTCCTACCAGGACGTCCCTGATGAGCGGGATACTGGCATGCTGTTCTCGGGCGCCAGAACTTCCCCAAGGTGTGCCTATGTTTGGCGCATACCGACATTTGTTCTACGACGGTCTGTTCCAAATCAAAAAGGCCAGCCCTGGCCAGGATTAGCTCTCCCTCCGTTATAGTTTCTCGCGATAAATGAACAGACGCAAGGTGGCTTTCTATTGATTCAGTGCAATGAAGCAAATTAAAGAAACCTGAAATGCCTCTTGAATCACTACAAATCCCCGAACGTGACAGGAAGCACGACATCTTGTTTCGGAATGCACAATTTCCCTTATTACCCAAGTCTTGACGTCAAGGATCGAGAAATTTGTATAAAGGGAATAAGGAATACGGGACGTGGATTGGGCTACAAAACTCTTTAATGCAGATTCAAATTTGAGGGTAAGTCGTAAACGAGCTGTTTATGTTCAATGAAATACATGTGCAATAAAGTACATGTAATTGTTTCTCATAAGCGTCAAGTTCAAATTCTAAGCCACGCTTCTAACCTCATGCCAGTTGAGGGTCCAGGGCACTTATTTCAAATTTCAGATTTTCCCTGCCGTCCTTTTTGAGCTGGTAATGACACCTTCAGTGTCCCAAGGGTGCTCTAAATGGTATGGAATGGAATTATGGCGAACATTTCCAGGACACATTGGGGGCGCGTATTCGAGAGGTAGCACTTTTTCGAGGATTTATGGTATTTTAGTGGACTGCCTGTCAACTAGCTTGGAGTAGTTTTAAAATTACACTTACGCTATAAACAACACAGCAACAATATACTGTACTGATGCTCCTTAATGTGGGATTTGATTATCTTTCTCTAGGAGGAAAGCTCGTGTTGAATTTTCAGTAATAATGACTTTAAAATAATTACACTGAAACAATGAGACATTACATTAAAAATATTAACTACACCAAAAAGTACAGGTTAGAAGCTTTGGCATTTGCGTCGAAGGGCCTGGAGTGAAACTCTCAGAGCGAGACACCAGTCCGCCGGGATTGCAACCGGAACACATCGCGACGGACGGATAGACGGATTATCCTTCCCTCGCTTCCTAGGAAATCTTTCTTTTTCTGTGCAGTTTGTTTTTCCTTCCGGCTTTCATGTACAAGTTCTTATCAATTCAATTTGAGCAACATATTGATAATGCCCAGCTTTTGAAAATTAATAAGTCACATGTTTTACTAAAGCGAATTCAATTTTTTCTTATTACTACATGGAAATTTTTTGCGAACTGTAATAGAATGACAACTTGCACTTCAAAAGACAAATGGCTAAAACAACTTCTAGACCACCGAAATCTTTTTCGTGGTGTGGTGCAGAAGTTTATATTATCTATATATTGAGAAAGGCACTTAACGTGGAGGGATGTACAGGCCGGCATCCTCCTTCTAGTCTGCTTGTCAATTTCAGTGATTTGTGATTAATTCAGATGGCAGTAGGCCAAACTCAGCGAAATGTTTTACTTCCTAAAGGACCTTCAAGCAATGAATACCAATTGAATGGCGTCAACAAAGCAAACATGCAAAAATGGAAAAACAAATAATACTAACAATAATAATAATAACAATGAAAATAAGTTTCTTAGAACCTAAATACTGTTTAGCAGACAGACTAAGTTGCATAAAAATTCCCCACAAAGTGTCATAAAATCGGGGCCGAATTATTCACCAATTTAAGGCATTTGTAAACGGTTAAAACCGTTTATGCGTGTTATTTTGTGTGTTTTTTGGTGTGGTTAATTTAGAATGGTAAAATTTAGCGATTAAGAATGTTTTGTTTTATAACAATCTGAATTTGATCAACAACCTCATTTGCATAATACCGGTTTCATATTCGCAAAAGCACCAAAAGTGCGAAGTCGCTGTGATCAAGGAAGATAAAAAGCGCAAGGTATTTTTATATTTCTGTGCTTTCTAACATCTGTTTAGCAAAGTTCAGTTGGAATTTAGAATAGTTCGGTCTGGACTTGTGACATAAATGCCGGCAAAGACAGGGTACTTTCACCGGTTTTCAGAAAGCGTTTTAATGAAGGTTACTAATATTAATTTTTGTGACCCTAAAAATTAAAACAAATCCAAATAAATATGCATTTCATACCTTTGAAGAATTACTTAACTTAGGAATTATAATGAATTTTTGTGGCGTTTCCTGGTTTTCGAGGAGCGAGCTCATCAATTTTATGTAATTTTCTATTTTCGCCACGCCCAAATTTAGGTCCTCGACCGCTCTGACTGTTGAGACCTGTAAAAAATCTATTTTAACGTATTTCCAAAAACTAAATTCATTTCATTAGCATACGACCCAAGATGATTTACTGGGCAAAGTTTGAGGGCAAACTTTTTTCCGACCCGAAACGCAGTGGACCGTTCTTAGAGAAAGTGTCACTTAATACGTACTGTACACTGTCGGAAAGACTAACCCGCAACGCGTTAAATATCGTTATAGTATACATTAAATTTGTAAATAAGTAAATGCACAGTAAATGCCTCCAAATATAATGATTTCTGGTGTACGTATCACGGTGTGAGATCTTGATCCTAAAACTCCACCAGTAATCTATCTACTCCTCATTACAAGAGATTCATCGAGAAAAGCTTAGTAACCAGGCATTTTAACTTGGGTGTGCCGAAACCCGGCGACACATCAAGTGTTCAAGAAATATGGATTACGGATTGTAAACAACGGTTCTTGTTGCATTTCACCCAGGATTTCAGATCAAAGTTCCGCAAATGACAATTCACAGCGACTTGCTACAACTGAACAGCATGGAAATTTTAACTTATTTCATTTCAAAACGATCAAATGTGACCGGTCAACATGACTGGCAAGACGAAAGGTTGACCGGTCAACTCCCAAATCAGTCCGGACATTGTCCGTTGACCGGCCGTTATTTCGAACCCTGCTATAACAATGGACTGAAGATTTCCATCTCTATAATAATAATCTCAATGACTTTTTCAATCTTACCTGACGATGACGTGTTGATCATCTCTGTTGCCCTTCCCTTTGTGATTGCCGGACATCAGTGCCTGAAGATAGATGAGAATTTATATTAAGACATGCTGTTCAGTATCTACTACAGAGAGTAAATACTGACTATCCTAAGCTACGGATATGATCAAAGCAGGAGATCCAGAAAGCGCAATCTATTGACTTAGTTGTATCTTGAATATACAGACAGAATCATTGACTAAATGTGGAAAAATCTGGCCTATCATGCAAAACTCTAGGGTATATGATTACTGATATATTTTAGAAAGAAAAAAACTGGCTGTATTCTCATTTGGTTCTGTTTATTATGCCACAAAAGCTAGGTCGTACTAACTTTTGGGTTTGTGGATGAAACCATAAATTGTGACCATTCAAATGAAAGCTACTGAGCAGTACTTTCCTGTGGTGCTGTTTATTATGCTGTACAAGGTGGGTCTAAAGATACTAAGCAGTACTTTCCTGCTGTTCATCTCCTTTACTTTATTTTGACTAGGTAAGGTTGCCAACTGGGAAAAAAATTCTACACTTTAAAAAGGATTCTGGTAGAAATTCAAAACATACTTGCTATTTTGAAGGGCTAAATCTGTCAAAAACATCGTACAGATTTTTCCTGCCAAAAGACTTGGTATATTTTTCACTTCAAGCCAGGTTCCAGTCAAAAGTGCAGTTCTTTTTTGCCAAGAAGACAAATCAACACATGAAAAAACTGACCAGTTTTAAAGCCCCTTTTAAACCTATTTCTATATTTTCAAAGTTGTAAACTCACCATTTGAAACAGAACAGTCATATCCAGGTTGATGATGTTTCCTTTGAAGTTTGCATTCAGTGTCTGTTTAGTTTGACTCACACAACCTTGAAATGAGAGACATAAGAGTTATGTCAGACTATGATGATTAACCACTTTAACACGCAATAATGTGCAGTTCCAGAAAATAACCATACTCCCCCAAAGGAAAATTTTTGGTTTTGCACCCCCCATCCCCCCAGGAAATTCCAGTTTAGCTTCATACTTTGCTTCTAAAATTTTGACTTTTAAGATCCCCCTCCCCAAAGGAATTTCCTATGACCTTCCATGAGATAGGTATCGATTTTTTCTGAACTGTACGATATCCAACTCACGAAGGAGAACACTTGAATCCCCTCTTCCAACTATGAGTGATTTACTTTATCTTTTCCTCTCAAGTATTAAGTAAGTACAAGTAAATAAATGCGAAGGTTAGCCGGAAGGATAGTTCAAATGTCCACATCTATCCTGACAACTTCTCCCCTGTATTTACTATATTGGTATGCGTGCTGCAAAAGGGTTTGATTTTTGAGCAGATTTTAACTATTACCATTACACAATTTAGTGGGTTTTAGGTTTATATATATAGAGAGAGGAAATCAGCAAACCTAAAACCCACTAAATCGCGCTGAAATGGCCAAAATATGGCACACAAATACTGGCAAGATACCGAGGAGACAAGGTAAGCCATTTTTTTTTCAATTCATGCCCAGTTTATTTTCGATTCCAAAACACGTTTGTAAATTCCCATACAAACCCTTATAATTTACGCCATTGCATAACACTCATCGTGACACTCAAATTACAAAGGTCAAAACAAAGGTCTTTATTTAACGCTCATACAGCTTGGGATACCTGTGGTTTTGGTCTGAAAGTATGAAAATGGGTGTGGATTTTACAGAAATGGATATGAATTCTAGAAACCATGTCTGAAGACGGGTACGAATTTTAGAGTCTGAAATAGGGTCATAGTTTGGAGAACTGAGCCGCACACCCCCACTAAAAAATTTCAAGGACTAACTCCTGGGCCAGACTCCCTCCCTATACACTATATGACATTATAAGCAGTGACAGATGCATAAGCTGTTTGACCTATCTGGCAGCATAAAACTCCCGGCATCCTGTCACTGTGTTTCAGAATTGAAAACACTCACTGAATAAATCTACATCTATTTGACTATTTCTACAGTTTACATTGTACCAACCAACCTCATTTGAAACAGTGAAAATAATTTCATGTGGAGGTTGCACTAGTTTCTGTTGACACTCCACACATCCCTGGAAAGAGATAAGAAACATGTAAGCACATACTACACAGCGTCGCCACATCTTGAAGGCCTATTAGCATGGAGGATTTCAGCAAATTCGTCATGCTAGTACTGCCGCTAGTGGCGCTGGCGCCTAAAACAGCTAAAAACAAAGTGCGCAAAACCAAAATATGGATCATATTATCTAAAACTTCCCCTGATTGACGTGTCATGGTAATTTACTTTTGATAAAGTACCCAAGAGTGCATGAGGATGGAAAAAAAGATCAAATCTCCTGCACAATCACAATCCGTGAGCTTTTCGCCGCCGTCCGCCATTTTGAAAATCGCGAAGACCCTGGGCACTAGCCTCTTCAGAACAGACCCAGTTCCCTCCGGCTTCGCCAAGATAAGGCCTTTCTGTAAAAGGGTTTGCCACCGTAAAGAGATCCGAGTGCTGTCGTTTTTTTTTACGCTCAAATCTCTTTACGGGGGCCAAATTACTTTGTCAACTCTGTTTCCATTCAACATGTCGACAGAGTTACTGTCAAGTTCCAGAAGTTCTTTTTAATATTCACCAAACCACCAAAACATATGATTTCTTGGCGCAAAGAAAAGGGTTGAACAGCATCTATATGACATCTATATCTACAGGAGATAGTCTTGTAAATAATTGTATTCTATTACTTGTATGAATATTTATTAATTTATTGTTGTATTCATTTACACTCCTAGTATATAGTGTAAACTGTTTCGGTATAGTAAATCATTAAAGCATTTAACTCACCTAGCTCCAGTGTTCAAGTTGACCGCGTCTTCAAATAAAGTTACGTTTTCCCATTGCACTGATCCATGCATTTACCTGGAGAAAGACGAAACCTTCTAATTAAAGCTGGGTATTATCAAAATTCTGACTCAAAGTAAGACCCATTCGATATGCTTTTTACATAAACACCCCGCTCCAGATTTGGATGATGAAAGTGTCTGATGAGACTATCCAAAAATCAAAACAAAAAAATGAAGTTATATCGTCATCATCATCGTATTAAGGTGCGCTACCAACTAAAAAAACACTTTTTCATTACAAATCAGAATATGATCACATTATGAAATCTTCAATAGACTTCGCTGCCCAAGTTGTACAAAATCTAGTAATACACGTTATCTTATAACACTTGAACTGTAGCCAGAAAATCAGCAATTAAATAGCATGGATCTGTTTGCAACGCCTATAAAAATTATTTCAAGTGCGGCCAAAATAAGAAGCATTTATAATCGTTCATTTAAAAAGGACAATAGATTTTAACGTTTCAGAAAATACGAAATAAGTAGCTACGTGGTAGTCTTGAGTGCCAGTTAATTCCTTCGTGTTGGACAATATAGCCGTTAACTGGCTAATTCTTGTGGACATTAAAACCCGCAATAATTGCTGTAAATATAGGAAAGAATACCATTTAACAGTAGTTCATAAAGTATATTTTACCTGAACACTGTAGAATTTGAAGATATTTTTCTATCATGTACAGCCTCATCAATTCCCCGCGTGGTACTCAGGAGCAAATTTTGACTCCGAAGAAAAATCCTTGACCAGGAAATTAAGGCAGTCAGCCACGTTTTTCGTTACTCGCCGTCTAAATTGTGTTACAGTTTTTTAACGGAAAGTTTACTGCCGAAGAACTTGGATTAAACTCTGGTATCTCAGCTTTCTCTCCGCGTGGTGAAGGTGCGAGCGATTCATGCATAATGTATTGCTTAATGAGATTATCTGCAATTCAAATATAATTTTATATTTAACAATTATTCCAGGAGCGCGCGTCGGGTATGAGATGATAGATAACCAACGAGGCGCGTAGCGCCGATTTGGCTATCATCATCTCATATCCAACCAGCGCAAGTGGAATAATTGTTTTATTAAAAACAATCAAGAAATATTGCAAGATCTTACTGATTTTGCTGTGCAAGAATAACCAGCAGAAAATTTAATGGTCGCCATTTCTCGGCCATGGTATAATGGCTCATATACCATGGCCGCTAAGCCAATCAAATCCCTTGAATTGCATTATACAATGATTCAGCATTTATCATGCGACTAATATCCACAAGTTTCAAAAACGACTCCTTATATTTAAGTGCTGTTCAAATTTTCGAATTCTACCAGGCTATCATACCTCATAATAAAAATACAGAACTTGCATGATTTGGATAACCGACTAAATCATACACACATTTAAATTTTTATAGTTCAAAACGTTTTTCATCCCAAACCTTTACTTTTTTAGGTCAAACATGCGTTTTTCAGTCCAACTCATTTCAGTTTTACAGTCTTGAAATCTTTCATATGGCAACTTGTTCTTTTACAGCCCAAACTCATTCTTTTTGAGTCCCAAACTTTACTTTCTCAGTTGAAATCGTATTCAGCCAAACCGTACTTTTTTCAGTCTAAATTTTTAGTTTTTAGCACAAGACGTTATTTCATTCTACACTGTAGGTCCAACTCGCACGTTTTCCGTCAAACACTTCACCTTCAAATCGTGCTTTTTGAGTCCAACCCGAACGTTCTCAGTTCAAAACTTTACTTTTTCGTCTTTTTCAATATATTACTTTTTGTAAATCTTTCTGTTTGAAGATACCCTGGATAACTGGTGATATTGCATGTTAGCAGGCAAGGTGGAGTCGCACCGAAGAAAGGAAAAAATGTACAATTCGCCCACGGAGCTGAAACTTCGTCTACGCTCTCAGGACAAGCAGCTACGTATGCGCGTTAGGAGATCATAAGAGACGCAGAGTTTATAGCCCGAGGCAATATTTTTTCCGTAACTTGCAACAAAACCTGGTGATATGCTGACAACATTACAAGGCAAGTTCCAGAATACATTTTCAGTACGCTGGAACGTTGCGAAGTAGAATACCAATTTATCCTTATACTACTTTAGGAAGTATACTTTTTCTGATTTCAAGAGGCGTGTAGAAAGCCTGGATACTTTGCCCAGTGAAACGAATTTGTAGAATTATAGTTACCAGTTTTAGAGGTCTTATTTTATTTTTATTTATCTTTTTGGCATTGTTTTGTTTGTGTTAACGTTATATTAACTAATTTTGCTACTCTAAAATTCGAGATGGAATAAAGGTTATGTATGTATGTATATGCAACTCGCGTCGCAACACAATTTATCCATGAGACAAGTTACAAATGAGGGACAGCTTTACCCGTGCAATTTCGTCTGTGATTTGTCAGTCTCGCAGTTGCGTTATTTTTCAAGGTGCATGAAAACTTGCTCTTGTAAAACTGCCTCATTGAATTCCTTTGCTATTAAGGATGGATGGTCGAGTTGTCTCGGTGCCAACTCGATCCTGATTTGAGATTTGTTCGCTTTTTCCTTCAAAAGCTTGTTAAATATGATTATTACTCCCTTCTGAGTTTAAAGTAATCTCGCTATTTGATCACTATAACAAATGACTTTTTATGGACATCTGCTTTACATTTTTTCTATCTTAGCTTTCTAGGGCTTCACTGCTTAAATTATCAACGTTTCTCACTTTGTTGAGCCAACATACCATTGGATGTCACATAACTTAACTGTTATGAATTCAAACTGGATTATCCGAAATGTTCAGCCCTTATTATTTGTTATCTCCCACAAAGTCGATTTTAGGGCCGGAGTCATTTTATTTGAGAAAGCAAAGGCAAATATCACGAACTTTCTGCATCTTTTCGTGAACATTATGGGACATTTTGGTGTATTTACATTACGTGGGTCTTAATTACAAGGGGTTTAAAGAAGGTATCTAAATTGGGAGGGGTCCTAATCGATATGGGGGTTATTAGAAACAAGCCTCAAAGGGCTCGGAGCATGTTAGTGAAGGGGTGCTTATCACAGATAAAGGATTATTAGAGAGAGAGAGAGAGGCCGTATTAGGTGGGACTTATTTGATGAGAGGTACTTTCTAATTCTAAGAGGGAAGTATTGGATAAGGCAAAAGGCACAGCTTAAAAGGAACAGCTTCTGTTGAAATAAAAAAATTCAAGAAAATGTGCACAACAAGAAATCAGGTTAGTTACAAATACGTCAGGTATATCTTCTCTTCGACCCCCTAGGGGGAAAATGAAGAAAGTTTTATATGGGGAGGCTCTGGCGCGAGGTCCAAATCTCTACCCTTTTATATACCGGTACCTCGATCCTGAATAAGGTACCCTTTTGGGGGGAGATTCCCAGCATAGTACATTATAGGGAGTACCCCACCCCCTTCTCGAACTTCGACCTTCGATTCCTCTGTATTGTCTTGTGTTATTTACTTTTCCTGCCATTTCAATTCTGACCACAACACCTGAGGGGGGATGGTCAAGTATAAGAAAGGGGGAAGGGGGAGGGACTTTAATAGTACATTTGATGTACACAATACAATCATTTGGGAAAATCACCATTAGTTACAATGAAATCCAATGGACTGACTGAACCAGTCACAATCAACAAAAAAGCACCTTTGATGTTTGGCTGTAGCATAAAATACAAGCATTACTTGAGAACAAATAGCTGACTTTTTGTGGAGCCATTAATCTAAGCTCACAGAAATCAAATATCACACATCTTGGGCCTTAAATAACAATTAATCCACAAGCATGTGTTGGATACAAGATGATGTTGACCATAATCATCTCGTATCCAACAGACACTTGGTAGTGGAATAATTGTTTATTAAAAACAACCACGAAAAATATTTACTGATACTTCCTTCCCCCTTGACATGTACTCTTACAATACTTGTTGGCCAGGGTATAATGGCTCATATACAATGGCTGCTCAACCAATCAAAACTCTGGAACTGCATTATCCAATGAGTAAGTTTTTAATAATGACATTTATTATCAGCTATTAGTGTACAAGATACCCCAAGGTAATGAACTGCTGATAGCAACAAATGCTAAAATTGTTACAATGCTAATACACCGCTACAAGTACTGACTACTAAATGAACTACCTTGATGAGCCCCAATTAAGTTTATTTACAAACTTAATTATAATATTTGTCTATGAATTATAACTAAAATGGTCTAAAGTTAACAATGGAAGATATCTCGAAAAATATTATATATTATGGGGTCTGCATGTTTCCAAAAAATACTAATAATTTCTTTAGACTTTGAGTGGTCACTTGTTATATCTTTTCCCTCAAATGATCATGCATATGAACAGGGAACTGTAAAAACTGGTCAGGAGTAATACAACCCCGAACCCAAGCAAGGGCTGCTAGTCTATTAAAAGATGCCCAGAATCAAGTAACTAGGAGTATTACTACTCCCCCCTCACCCCTGGATGGGATGCTAGTCCATCACAGGATACCCAGCATAGTGACTAGGAGTATTACTACTCCCCCTGGATGGGATGCTAGTCCATCACAGGATACCAGCATGAAGTGACTAGGAGTATTACTACACCCCCCTGGATGGGATGCTAGTCCATCACAAGATACCCAGCATGAAGTGACTAGGAGCACTACTACTACCTCCTGGATGGGATGCTAGTCCATCACAGGATACTCTGTATGAACTGACTAGGAGTATTACTACCCCCCCCCCCCCCCCCTGGATGGGATGCTAGTCCATCCCATGATACCCAACAGGATGTGACATGGAGTATCACCACTACTTCACCACAGGATTCGCAGCACAAAGTGATTAAGAAATTGTTGGGGTGAAAGCTTCTCGTGTAAGGAATTTCAGCAGAGTAAAGGTTTGACTCAAACAACCAACTTTAGCAAACAAGTTAACAAAAAATGTACAAATTCAGAGAATAGAAAGCAGATTTCTAAGGTTCTGAGGCAGAAGACATCTCATTCTCTACTGTTTCACCTTTACGCTACTATCATTTGAGGGAAAGAAAAACTACAATTATTTCTAAAGCCAGAAACTGGCTAAATAAAAATATAACTTTTTATGGCAATGCCACTGTCTTGTACAAAATAACTTGGTCAACTTAGCAACCACTTGTTTTCCCTAAATACAAACTGTAACTGTATGTAAGAGTAGCGAGTGTAACACAAAATCTTTTGCTTTGAACCTCCACTCTTTAGAAAAGGCCATAAGGATAAAGTATGTCATGAGCCAACTGATAACAAAGTGGATAAATAAGATACTGTAAATAAAATTAAAAAAATCAAATGCAGAAATTTGCAAACAAAACTGCACCAAAAGAAGTATTTCTCAATGATTTTGTCCTGAGACTAAACAGTTTTGGTACTAATTGATGCATAAAAAATAAGACTTTAGAAAGGAAAGACAATATTAGTAAAATCTCAGCTACAGGCTACATCCTTGAACTTCTTTACTAGACTTCTGCAACCTTAATGTTACGTTTCTGTCCCAATCATACTTATCTTGTACATTGATCTGCACATCAGTCTTTTAGCAAGATACAGCCAAATGTTGATAAAACAAGCTTACTACGACATGCAATTTTAGTCCAAATATTCAATCATTGAAAAGAAACAATTACTCAAAACTGGGCACAACAACATGGTCATTTTTAAATGAAAGCTGTATCCAGACACAGTGAAAAAACTGTATAACAGACTTGTCTTAAACAGTTTCACAATCAATTTTCACTGGCTGATGTAGATGAAACAAAAAACATAACTTGCATTTTTCTTTGTTCAAAGTTGGTAAACAAATACAGAGAAAAGTTTTGATAATCAAGGTCCGGAACAATAAAGGCTTCATTGTAATTACAAGTTCATGTGAGCACTCTTGAGGCATGTTGGCCAGAAAACTTAATAACCTTTGGTTCGTGCTTCATGAATTTCCTCAAGTAGTTAACCATCACTGGAAATCCATGGGCCTTCTTTGCTAAAAGCTTGCTGTACAGATGTATTTCTATTAAGTTTTACTGAAAACTAGCAGTACTTATGGTATTTTTTTTTTATTTGCAATAGCAATCACTGTTCTAAATAAAAGAAGAGAATTTCACTTATTTGAGTACTTGTAAACTGTAGTCCATTGGTTCATTCTAAGATCAGAACCAATGCCAGGTTTGTTTTGAAAATTAAATATAAAGTTCCCATGAAAGCATTATGCATCTTTCCTCAAAAAATTCTTATTCCAAAGTAGTGTCAAAAGAAAGAGAGTCTAGTATTTAACATTGAACAGGTCCAGAAAATATCTGTAACCCAACCCCCCTCCCCCCAACACACACACAAACATTCCAGGGGGTGGGGTGGGGTGGGGGTCTCAAGAAATGTATAAAGCTGAATTGAAATTTCCAGATGGATATTTTTGGGAACTACAAATTACAAATAATTATACTAAAACCCCTAACTACCCCTGTTACAGACACAGGGTTGTCAGGAAACCTTGAAGAAGCAGGTTTGACAGGGAATGTAGCCCTGAGCTATGTCTACTGTCTTTTGATCAATTATAAACTTTGACCAAACAGTTAATTCCTGTATTTTTTTGCCCACAATTCAGTAGCTGTTTGCAGCATGCTAATGACAACACTGCAGTCAATGATGTTTAAAATAATATTATCTTGCATTCAAACTATTCGTGAACTAATTGCAGTAGTCTTGTTGTTTATAGAGCATGCAGCTATAATGTCCTAGTCTTCATCCATTCCATTTGAGACCCGTTTCGATGGTGGAATCAAATGTGTGGGAAGATCATCCGGTAAATCATCATCATCCAGCTTGATTTTGATCAAGTACATTGCCAGCGCAAACTCATCTTCATCTAGCTGCCCATCACGATCAATATCTGACAGAGTCCAAATTTTACCCAGAACTGTGTTCTGTAGTTTTGACTTCACCATCTCCCTCTTTGCCACTGCTCCACTGATCTTTCCACCCTTGGGACCCAAGCTCTTAAACAGCCTGTCGTACTCATCTTTAAATTCTTCCACCACCCATGCATCCGACTCTGCACCAAAGGCAGCGCCCTGGCAGGCACCAGAAGCAAACGGGTTATTGGTTGAGTGGCTGACGGCAAACGCACCCCCTTTGACAGCGGCTTCAGTGCCATATGTGTTGTCCTTCTCCAAAGGTATCATTCCCATAAGCCGTGGGATGTCGTTAGCCAGCATGCGGTCAAGTGATTCAATCAGCTTGGTTCTCAAAGGCTGGAACTTGGAGAAGTCATACTTGCGCAGCTGCTCCTTGAACTTCACCACTGAGGGGAAGTCTCCGGGCGAGATGTTGTGTTCTTTTTGGATCTTCATGTACACATCAGAAAGGTTTTTAAGCAGTTGCTCCTTTTTCTTGTCTTTGCCAAAAACTGCAGGCATCTGATTTTTCAGTTCTGCAATAATGTAAGCATGGACCTACAACAAAGCAAAAGCAATTAGGAAAGACAGTGATAATCTCTTTTCCCTGATTATGATAATTTCTAGTGCAGGTTAGACAAGTGAACCAAAACATATGCATTCATCATTTTTTAACTTTGTTTACCTTCCTACTAAGGGAACTACCCTTGGCCTGTTTACATGCAAACAATTCATTTGAAGCAAGATGTCCCAGACCCCAACCCTCCATCTGCATATATTTACAGTTATTATTCAACACATTGTGACACTGCACAATATGGTCATGGTGAAGTTAATATACGTCGTCCACACATAACAGATATCCTGCGATATACGTAATTTTCATGTGTTGGGGAGAAAAATGGCAGAGCGCTTTCAAAAAGTAACAACCTTGCAAGAACACCAAACTATAAATAATGCTGTTTTATACTGAACACAAAAAAGACAACCAAGTTTGTTGTTAGGAATTGTAACGGTTAGTGCAAAAAACTTTTTCTGCTTACCTTTCTGTTTATGAACTGGCAAAATTACAGTTTAGCAAAAACGTTTAATATATTTTTTGCTAGACTTTTGGATTGTCCTGTATTCTAGGGGTCAGAAATTACAAACAGTACATGTATTTCCTTAGATTGGTTCTCGCAACCGTTAAACAGAGATCTCGACTCGTCTTGAAAAGATGGAGAAAACCACCTCAGAAAATCTGAGCTTGCACTGAAGTGCCTCGAGGAAATTTAAGCTTTCTGGCAGACAAAAAGATAGACGGAGTGCAAAGTAATTATTCTCAGAACCATCAGAGCCGCTTAAAAACCCATTTAGTTTCATAAAAGATCCAGAGTTCTTGCAAGCAACAAAGCACTAGATGCGTTTGTCGAAACACTGAGGAAAGATCGTGAAATTGCTTGCGTAGTAAACAAAATACTCACCCGAGAAATCATTGAAAAGCTTTTCCAGTCCGTTCAGCTCGGCCCGCCTGACACAACAAATCCTTTGCAGCTTCAAAATACTGTTGGTTTTAGCTTTCGAGGCTTGAAATTTGTGGAAAATTTTGCCGGAGCAATTGACACACCAGACGAGTACTCAATTTTGTAATTTGATGCAAAACTCTCTTGATTTCATTCAAACTTGAACAAAGCTACCACTTTCATTCATGCCGGTCCGTGCACGGGAAAATGTTACAAGTTTCTTTTTTTGACAAATAAAGATCGCCTCCAGCTTTTCTGCTATAAACCTGTGCTTTGTTAGCAATGTGTTGAATAATAAAACAATTATCCTGCTCAATCTTGCGGAATATCGCCTGATTTTAGCCGATGACACCGTATCAGGTGATATTCCGCATGATTTCGAAGGATAATTGTTAAATATTACAGTAGATTAGGTGTCCCCAATTTAGCATACTCTAGATGAAAATGACATGTTAATAAAGTTATCATTATCATCATCATCGGCTTAGACGAAAAAACATGGTCATCGAAAGAGAGGTGGCTGTTAGTAGAAAGAAATTTGACAGTAAACTTTAAAAAAAATGAGGTAATCTAAAAGACCACTACTTTTTTCATACACAATGATTTCTTCAGTCATTTAAGAGACCCCCAAGGAGAAAATTTAAGACCCACGCCCACTCCTGCCCAGATTTTAAGAGCCCTCAACCTTGCTACCTCTCCTATGAGACTTTTGAGTTCTCCATCTATCGGGTGATTTTTCTGGAATAACCCAGTTAATGGTTTCATCCACTAAACACACCAGGCTTGTCATGAAGCATAAAGTGTTTCGCCACATACCTGAATTCAAATGGTTTCCTTGTTCAACACCCATTTCCTTGGTTTCAAAGAACTTTTGACAGGCTTATTTGAGTTCAAGGTGGGATGGGATACATGTACAATGTGTACAGTGTATATAATGTGTCAGTTTTGTTTGAACATTTCAAATGGTTTCCTTATTCACTACACATTGCTATGGTTTCAAAAGACCTTTTGATTTCCATGAAATGATCTATATCCATACATTTAAATTAGATCAAAACACTATATTTAAAAGTCTGGTACCAACCTTAGCCAAGCGTGCTCTCTTTATGAAATCATTCAACTTTCTCAAAGCAGCATTCCGTGGCAAGGTTTGGATGTCGCTAAAGAGATCATTGGCCTCATACTCAAAGAGCTTTCGATTTTCATCGTTCTGCAATGGCTGGTCCCAGAAAGATCCAAGGAAAACACGAGCCACCTCAGGAGTATTGATAACTTTCCCCAAAGACCACATCAACGCTCCGTACACGCGCATCAACTGTTGAGTTGTAACCATGTCAGCTTTGTTGAGCACGATTCGGATTTTATCATCATAGTCGCGAAGCACTTCGATTCCACGCTGAAATTCATCAGAAATGTCAAGTTTATGCGCGTCGAAGAGTAAGATGATCCGATCGCAACGCTCTGCGAACCATTTTAAGATGCCTGTAAAATCATATCCCCTTGCAACACTCTGCTTCTCCCCCGATAAAATGCCAGGAGTGTCGACTATAGTTATGCTTTCAAGGACAGGGCTTGGAAGCTCAGAACAGTTAAATCTATTTAGAAAGGCATTCCCAAATGAACTGAGGGTACGAAACGGCTTCGTAGGATCCACTATCAAAGCATTCCCCGGTACAACTTGCTCATTCTCGCCATGCATAACAGCGATGAAGCTATCGGTTGTTGGCTCGGGACCGATTCGTAAGCCCGGAAATTCTCGCTCCAGCAGATAACGAATGAACGTTGTCTTGCCCGTAGAATACTGACCAACCAGCAAAACCATCGGCTTTGCTACAAAATCAGGATCAGACATAACTGGCGAGTGAAATTCATTGAAGAGGTAGTTTTCTTCAAGCGGTTTCAATGTCTTGAAGTACAGTTTCCTGAGACCGTCCACAACAGAGTTGAAAACTTGAGGGTTTCTTTGGGCGTCGTTCTTTTTCATCCACGAAAACATGATGGCGGTATGCCTAGGGCAAAAGTTGTAACGTCTATTGAATCACAATGAATGGCTAGCCACGAGGAATTCTACTTTGATTTGATGTATTTTCACGAAACGTGTGAAGAACTCGCCGCCCAAAAGCTGTACGCATGCGCACTAATGCTCACGGAAATTGGGCTTGTGATATGACGTCATAGGATTTTCCTCTATATTTAGGGAGTGATTCATTTACAGCACGTGTCGAATAATAACGACAGTTCTAAAATAGTTCATTTTACAAAAATGATTTCTCCTTGGAGAATATTGTGCTAACATTATAATCATATGATTATGATGTTCACTTTGTTTATGATATACTTGTTTAAGATTACTGCATCTCTCAGGAAACCGTTTATCAAGACAAGAACTCAGTTGCCGGCACTGCAATCTTTTCATCGTCTCGTAGCAAAGGATTTGATATTAATTAAAAATTTAAACGAGACCAGGTTGAAACGCAAAACAAAGGTCCTTTTGTTAATTGTTTTTAACCATTTTCTTTTTTTTTTTGAACTTCAACTCCTTCCCCTTTACAAAACTAGTTAAGTATTTGTCGATGAAACTGCAACCTTGTTCCCAGTGGATGAAACTGGTCAATTCTTCCCTCAATATTGGGCTTTTCTCCGGACTGGGTACCACAGTTTATCGAGTCAACCTGCTCCGGCTGCGACACGATTCCAAAAATTCTGCAGTTAAGAAAAATGCAAAAATTGTGTTACTAATTTCAACGAAAGACCGGAATACGCAGTTAAGATTTCAAGCGACATAGCGGCATCGGAAACTGTATGACCCTTCATGGAATTACTGGTATAACTCAGTTGCAGTGTTACTTGCAGGGGTGTTATTGGTGAATGAAGTCATCAAGAACTTGTTCCTGAGGAAGAGGGAGAGAACGCTGGGACGAGGTTGCACGTGACCCGACCTTACCAACCCCCTTCCTACGTAGATTACACGTAAAACAGTCAAATTAAAGACGGTGCCTACTATGGTTACTGTGCGTACGTTCTACGCATCTCGTGATACTCGGGTTTCCTATGGGTGGTGGCTACTAATACAAGGATATTTTTGCGCGGTTTAAAACTTTTTGGGGAAAGCAGAATTTGGCAAGTGCTTTTGGTATCCAAAAAAAAAATTAGGGGTAATCATGCATTTTTCAGAGATAAAAAAGCTTCAATTTGGAAAAAAAAAAACGCCATGCATTGCTTTGTATTTTACTGCTTTTCAGAATAATTGTTGCTTAATTATCTCTAAAAAATGCGTGGTTACCCCAAATTTTCTTTTTGGATTTTCATAGCCCTTCCTAAGATCTGCTTTTCCCACATAGTCAAAAACCGCGCAAAAATACTTCGGTATTAGTAGGCACCGTCCTTAAGACTCTTGAACCCTAAGAAATGAACAGACGCGATCAAACTTAATCTGTCTACTGTATATCTCCATTATTTTTAATAATGGCTTCTGTACACATTTCAGCTTTCTTTGTTTATCAACCAATCACATCTCAACTTTTCATTGCATGGTATCATCTTTAATTAACACCTCGTCAAAAACAACTGAAAATTCATAATGCTAGCCGATTAACGGGTTCCGCTGAAATTTACTCGACAAAAGTACGTGGGGGGGGGGGGGGGGGAGGGGGTTCTCTAAAACTGAGTTCCTTTAAGGATCTTCAAGAGGCGTCTCGACCAAAAAAGGACATCTATCAGCTTCCTGTGTTGGAAAAGTGGCACAATTAGTCGAGAGAGAAGCTCATTCGAGTGATCTGCACCGTTTGTGACGCCTTCCATGGTTGGTCGAGAGGACAAAAGAACGAACAACAGAACAATGCTCCCAACCCTAAAAAACAATGCAGCTGCAGGTTATAAGGGTCCAGTGAAAATAGAGCTTTTGAAGGGTGCAGGTCTACTGGCTCATTCTCCCAAGGCAGGTATGTTACAGATGTTTTATTAGTGAGCAAGAGGGGGGGGGAGGGAGATTGCAGTGAGCCCCCCCCCCCCCCCCCCAGCATGAATGTAAGTGCTCATTTGTCCTTAAAATAGAACCTTCAAGCAGCGCAATTAGTGTATTCTGGAGCAATAAATTTAGTTTATTGATACAAAATATTAACAGGGTCATTTATACACACAGAGTTTTGAATACCTGTTAGTTAAGATGCGGGTTTTCTACCAAAGTTACTGTACTTTGCACACGGGTATACGGTAGAAATTTGGTAACCTACTTGTAAATACTATTATATAAAGCATATATTATATATATATTTATAAAATAAACAAGAATCTTTGCACTCTGTAATTGGCTCCAAGCCACTTTCCATAACTCTTTGAAAGAGAATCTATCTTTGCTAGTTTCTACAAGTAACGATATCGCCCATAACAAATTGGGCGGCCCTAGCAACAGTACTGGAAACACTCGCCTACTGCACGTATAACATCAACAGCTTGTCATTTTTTCGATTTCTTAAATATTTCAATCTATTAAATTCAAATTAAACCCTCAAGGAGAATATAAAGACACAAATTTTCGTGGTGTTGAACATATTGTGAGCCAGGCCCTTTGGTTAAATTTGAAAATGGAAATTAACGTGACAGCACTGCGTCTTTTCATTTAAACAACAAAATATACTTGCTATACAAATACGAACGACACCACAAGCAGGATTCCAGGCGAGCATTTGGACAATGTTCCCTTACATTTTTCAGTGCTCGCAAACAACCTTGCATTAGTACTTTCGTTAAAAAACGGACGCAAACCTAGGAGGGTTTTTTTGTACAAACGCCGGAATCGCTGTCCAAAGGCAGAAACATGGTAATTTTCGTAGTAGACGAGTTCACAAGGTTCCCTTGCTCACATGCAACAATTCCACGATAGAATACAACCAGTAAAGGGTTAGTCGTGTATAGAATACGCTATCCATTAGGCAGAGCAGTAGAGACAAAAATTGTCATAAGCAGCCATTGCTCACATGCAACAATTTCACGATAGCATGCAACCAGCAAATGATTGGTCCTACATATGATACGCTGTCGATTAGCCAGAGCGGTAGCTATTATTGAGACAAAAGATGCCATAAGCAGCCATTGATCAAATGCAACAACTCAAAGATGAAATCAGCCAAGGCTTGGTCCCTCAAAGGACACCCTACTCAGAAGGCAGTGGTGAAGATGGCGGTGGTTCTGGCAAAGGAGTCAGAAAAAGCCATTCATCTTTACCAAGCAATTAAACATGACATATAGCCACTGCCAGTAGAGGTTTCGTAGGACATATGGTACGCTATTCATGAGATTCATTTAGCTCGTTTTCCAGTTGCTTGACCTCTTCCAAAATATGTTGATGTTCCTCAAGCAGTTCGGCATATTCTTTAAGCTTTTGCTCTCCTATTTCCTCTAATTCCTATTTAAATATCAAACAGATTAAAGTTAAGTAAACCCTACAAGCTTCAAGAATGCAGTGATCAGCTCCTAAACTACGTACAAGATCAACAACACAGGCCACCAGAATAAAGAGATGATTAACAAACATACATTGGGGTTTTGTCCAGTGTGAAAAAAATTCAAACCCTATTCTAATGCTACTGAGGCAAAAATGACTTTTTATTCATCCTAGGGCTACTGTAGTTAGCTAGCGTTTGTAGTCAGCCCTGTGACAATACAAGGGCTATGTTTTCAGTGTGTTTATGTCAACCTAACTTTCTTTCAGACCGTTACGGTATAAATCCCGATCAAGTCGACGAGAGTCTTCGACAAGTGATTAAAGCTGAGAGTTAACGACAGTAAACGAAGGTTAACGAGTGTCGCCGAGAGCTGATGAGTTAAGTCGACGTCACTAACGATAGTTAACAATTATTCCACGAGCGCGCGTTGGATATGAGATGATAGATAGCCAACGAGGCGGCTAGCGCCGAGTTGGCTATCTATCATCTCATATCCAACAAGCGCAAGTGATATTGGTAGGCCTTGCTGATTTCCTTTTCAAGAGCAGCCAGAAAACAATTTATGGTCACTACTTCTCGGGCATGGTATAATGGCTCATATACCATGGCCGCTAAGCCAATCAAAACCCTTGAATTGCATTATACAATGATCCAGCTTTTAATAATAGAGGGTATTAGCTAGAATTGGCTAGAGTAGACACGAGGTAACGAAAGTTGAGCGAGAGTTGACGGGTGTTCACGACAGTAGAGCGAACGTTAACGGGTGTTGACGAGAACTCGCGATAGTGGACGAGAGTTGACGGGTGTTGGTTGATGAGAGCTGTCTCGAATAGACAAGGTTAAGGCAAGTTGTCGCTCTCATTTAATCGCCAAATACCATTACTTTTTACAACGGCGAAGCGCTAAATCTCCAAGCATCCTTCAGGAGAATGTTCAGATTCAATAGATCTCAAGTTCTACATAACAACTCAACGCACCTGAATTTGTTTCGCGGCTTCCAGTTCAGTCTCAATGTCTACAAAACAACAACAACAAGGCATACTTAAAATTAGCAATTATGTCTGTTCATGTCATTTTATTCTAGGACTTGTGAAACTTGTACTTTGATTTGCAGACACAACTGTTTATTGTACCGGCCTACGGAAAAGAAAGAACACTGAAATATTATTGCCGATGCATTGCTTCCTTAAACACTTCTCAGTTTGTGTGTGAAAGCACAAAACATTGGCAGCGGAGGGAACATGTTTCTGGTAAATTTTAGAAGCAATTTTTTTAAAATTCCGATTTTATCAGGAAAATACAAGGTGCAAGGTCCACCAAGGTTTGAAGTCAACACTGAATTCAGTCCTTTTTTTCGACCGACTGTAAAAAGAGCACTTCTGCCAATTTGGATTTGAGCTTTTACCTTGTCCAAGTAACTCAAAACTAAAAAAACAAAAAGAAAGAAAGAAATGACAGAAAAAAGAAAAGAACAACAACAACAAAGTCTCAAGCCTACCTCGTTTATCATAGTCATAAATCTCCACATCCTCTTGTAGCCCCACATCAGTGGTGAGGCTAAACCGAATTCCCTTTGCCATGTCTTCTTCACCACAATTGTCATCACCGTTCTTTTCGTTTCCCCCATCCAAACCTGTTTTCCCTTCACCTTCATGCCCGGCAGAATTTCCTGATGCAACAATGTTCTCGCCAGTTGAGTCTTCAGTGACTTTCCGGTGAGCTGGATAATCAACATCTGAACCTACACTTTCGATATCCAGTTTGCCCAAGTCTTCTTCTCCTTCTACATCAACATCTGAAATTCCAAGGTAATAAATGACAATGGCACAGGACACTTTCATCAGATTCCATATTATTATTAACCCTGGCTAAACAGTATGCAAGCTGAGTGCCTAGTTTACCACAAAACCAGCCAATCTCTCTGTAGCTGGCGTAGCTGGTGGGATATTGGGCGAAAAACGAAAGCTGGGCGAACGAGCTGGGGACACAATAGTTTTCAGCTGGCGTATGTTTCTTAAACTCCCGAAACTGAAGATTTCGGACCCGAAAAACTATTTTACATACACAAAATTCATTATCAAAAATTCAATTTTGACACTTTTGAAAGCTTGCCAATCTGTAGAAAAAGGGATAAGAAAAATACTTTTCGAACCCGAAAGACTTCGAGAGCTTTAAGAAACGCGTGCCAGGCCGGGTAGGTCATCGCGACTTTTAAGAAACACGCCCTAGGTCCTTACGGCACTCACATAAGCATAACATTTTCACAATGGATGAAAGCCTACGTGCTACGTACGGTCACGTGCAAAGTAGCTATAACAGAACAAAAATGGTAATTGCGTTCGACGTACAGACAATGTAAACCTAATACAGATTGGAGTCGAGATTGTATGGGACAATCAACAAATGAATGGATCTTGGGACGCGTATCTGGCATTCCCCGTAGATTTTGCAGGGGCGGATGACATCATCACCAACTTGACAGACGAGAGACAGGCTGGGATCGAACGCACTCCCTAATCTTTGAATATTAGTAGTAAATTACTATAAGAGACATTACTTTAAGTAAGGAGAGATGGTTTTTAAGCTTAAGGGAGCAAAAATGAGAGCTTGAACGGTTGTCATGCTGATAGTTAGAATAGTTCAGTTTCTTTCAGTTAATAATTCTCTGAAATTGTGATAAAAAAGCCAGGGGTTTCATTAAGATTTTAAACAGGCCGGCAAGAGGTTAGGGCACCCGGGCAGGATAGGACTTTAAATTGGATATGTTCTTTTACGGAAAATGTTGGCTTAGATGATAGCACCAGCCAGACAAGGTCGTGTTCACAGACGGTCAATTTGCTCAGTGCCTGGCCTCTAATGAAACCCCTGCATAGTCGTAGATACCGTCATAGATACAGTTCTTACCGTCAAACAGTGCTGGTGTCTGATTAGGCGTGATACCTTTAAAAGGCCCAGGGGATGAAAGAAACAGAGCAGGTACAGAACTACGCATTGGAACTTCACCAAAGACAGTGCTGTTGCTTGCTTTGTTCAGCACATTGGTCTTAGACCCAGCAGGCGGGCCATTTATAGTTCCTGGGCGACTAAGTTCTGGAAAGTTCATTGGATTAAAGTTGATTACTGCTGGTGAGGTGTTGTGAGAAGGCCGTGTGGTTGCTTTGCTTGTCCTGTTACTGTAGATATATGGCACACTGTATATTGGTTTTTGCTGTTTCCCGGTCGCTGTCACGTTGATATCTGACCTGATGTACGGAAGAGGGATTAAGATGGGTCGTGTGTTGTTCCTGTAATAAAACAAAGACAAGTGTAATGAATCTGCATCTGAATTCGAGGCCAACTGTGACCTTTGAGACCAACTCTGCCTTAGGAGGTGGCGTGGGCTAGTGGTCAGGGCGCCGGAATTGTAATCCAGGGGCCCCAGGTTCAAGTCCGCTCTGAACACTTGGATTTGTTTCACGGTAACTCCGTTTTCACATCCAAGACCACGCTTTGTAAATAGCCAACTGGTTTGCCTCCTACCAGTTGGGATTTTTAACAAATGTTATGCTCAGTTTGTATATTTATTTCACTAGTTTATAGTGTTTCCACTACACTAAAAACCTCGGCGCTTAAATAAAGTCTTTTTTTTTTTGGGGGGGGGGGGGGGGGAAGAAAGGCTAACCTACTGAGTTTCTGTTTTCGAAATGAACAACAAATGAGTTGCTCATTGATGTAACAATAAAACTTACTCATGTTTTGCGTCATCTCCTGAACCAGGAAGTGACATTAGGGCAGTCTCATCAAATTTCATCTTTTCAACTTCACTTGATCCAAATGATGCTGCCACAATATCTTTATCCCTTGCAGCAGGTTTCTTCATGTGCTGAGTAATTTTTGGAGTTCTTTCAAAAAGAGATAAAACAAGTTAAGGCAATCGGACTTCAGCTTATGGTATTTGAACCGGCAGATTTTGAATATTTTGTTTGGCCCTTAAAAAAATATGAGTAGCAAGATTACATGGTGTAATGTTCATAACTTGTTTTCTTTTTTAAATTTACCCTAGTGCCAACGTCAAAATTTCCCCCAAAGTTGCAATTTACTGGAATTCAATGGCAAAACCTTTTTTTCAAAGCACTACGATTACCCTATTGAAATTAATTTATATCACAACTATTGCAAAACATGCATAGTAAAAAAGTATCAGTCTGAATGATAATTTACCTGAGCTGCACTGGTGCACTTGTGTTAATATACTGTATCGGCCCCCGTTTGCTGTCTCTCTGACTTGGATACAGTAAACCATACAGCGACTCAATTTTCCCCTGCAGTAAAGCACATTAAAAGACAATTAGTGATATAAAGGCTACAGCTGTACATGTAACACTAAAAACGAACAATGTTTCAACCATATGATTAGTCATTTGATTATCATCGGTTGAAACATTGTTTGTTTTTTATAATGATGATGATGATGATGATGATGATGATGATGATGATGATGATGATCATCATCATCATCATCATCATCATCATCATCATCATCATCATCATCATCATCATCATCATTATCATTTTAGTCTAAATTATAACTTAACAGTTGGTCTTATCAAATTTAAAGTTCCCATATACATACTGATACTTTTTACTTTCTAACTTTTAAAATCCACTCTTTTGTTATTCCTCTGCTGATTTCAAGGGAAACCCAGGAATTTTCAATTTGAGGGGTGCACAATAACTTTCAAACATAGTTATGACACAAAGGAAATAGTCTCTAGTAGTCACTGGTACTTTGTCTCACATGAAACCCATTTCTTTCTACAACATTGGATTTTCTTTGTGCATATGTTTAAAAAATATTCTTATTACAATGTGTTTTCTCTTGTATGAACATCTTTAATTACTTTCAAGAACCCTCTTCCCACATCTGCCTCTAGATTTTGTAGCCTAGCTCTTGGTTTCACATGTAATCACTAACAACCCCACAAACTAAGCTACTCAATCACTGCATACAAATGAAGTGTTCCATTGATTCACTAACCCGACACACTCGTTGGTAGACCTCCTCAAGACCTGCAAGTTCAGCTTGAATACTTTCTTTTTCAACATCTGATATAATTCTGCTGTTCTTGGATTTCAGTTCCACAGATGGTGGCACTATGTCATCTTCAAGATCACCATCCAGAGGTCTGTAGGGTGGAGTGGAGTACACCGCCCTCCTATCAAATGAAATAGCGTACAATAAGGCTTAATCCTTTGATCAAAACAGTATATCCCAGACACCACAGAAAATTATTATTATTGGTTGTTTATGACCCAAATTTTATATTAAAGTATGTATAATAATTATACATTCTTTAATTATTGTTTGATTGTACCGTAATGTCAGGCCCTTAAACTAGCCATGTCTTTATAAGCTACACGTAAATATTCTTAAGGTGTACCTGTACAGTGTAAAATGATTATCAAAAATCTGTTGTTATTAAGACTGAAGGTGTTACAGATTCTAAATAAAATAAAATAAAATAAATAAATAAACTTTGTTTAACGAGGGTTACACTGACAGTCTGTTACGACAGATTCTGTATCGAATTGGATTTTGGAAATGCTAATGTTTGAGGAGAGGGGAAAACTGAAGAACCCGGAGAAAAGCCTCTCGGAGCAAGGACGAAAAACAACAACAAACTCAACCAACATATGACGCCAAGTTGACCTGGGAATTGAACCCGGGCCACATTGGTGGGAATTAGGCGAGTGCTCTCACCACTGCGCCATCCCTGCTCCCTGCAGTAACGTTGTTCAAAGTGCAGAGAACTTTATCCAGTGGATGTAATAACTACTATCCAGCAGATTAAGTGCCCACCAAACTGATGTAATTTGGTTGCTAGGTTGTGATTTATTAAAGTTTTCCATTTTTGAACAAATGTGGCCTGAAAAATGAAATATTTATTTTCATTTTTTGTTGTGGTGGTGTGGGGTGAAGATTAAAATATTTTGCATGATGACCCAAACAGCCACCACAAAGGAGAACGTTTTAAGCTTGTGTGCACACTGTACAATCATATGACCACACAAAAAATGTGGGTTTACATTATTTGTAATCTAAACGGCTTCACTCTGAGACAAATCTGAATGAAATGAATGAATGAAAGTAGACTCTCTTTATTAAGGTGTCTAAAAATATCAAGCAGAAGGAGAACACTCTGCTAAGGACACCTTACTAATGATTAAGTGACTGAGATAACTACATTAAAAAAAACTATTTAAAAAATTCAAATAAATATCACAATGTCTGTCACAAAAACTATAGAATTGCATAGATAGCATCCATCTTGTAGAAAGCCAATAGATGCCACCTTCTCATTTGTGATTTAAAAGACTTTAGATTGCTCAGGAGTTTTTCCTTATATTTACTGGATAAGTTACCCCACGGTTTAGGACCAAGGTATTAACAAGTGTTCGCAATCTATTACAATGATTGCTGGCAGCGTACAACAGAGCTTGTTGTTGAATGAGTTTTGAATCACAGAGATCATGCGCTATTGACGTTAACAGACATTAAACACATACCTTGCTAAATTCTTCATATTGTAACCTGCGGCAGTAGCGGGGGGAGGAGACGGGGGTTCAGTTGAACGACACGCTCTAATGATTCTTGGTTTGGCACGCTGTCAGATAACAATTATATTCACACATGCACAGTTACTAACAATAGCACTTAAAGTGTACCACCCAACTTGCACAGATGTATGAGACTACATTGTAACTTCCACGGCATTAAAGTTGTAATGAAAGGTGGGTGTGTAAAGTACCAGACATCAAATTTTAACTCTTTTTCTCTTTTCTTCAAATAATTTCCCTCATTTATGGCATGTCATTTTCATTTGAAAAGCAAAGCTCCCCTTACTTTTATTCCTTGCCTTAGATTTTGAAAATATTATGATCAATTGGACAATTTTATTTGCAATACCAGACTCTAATCTGTCTGTTTTGAGCAATGAATGTTTATTAATTCATTTTTAAGGTTACTGCCATGTTTCGCGAGTGCCTTCAGGGAAAACTAGCGTACGCGCGCTGCTTACGATAAAACCACGAAAAACTATATATCACTGTAAAGCTGATAAATTGAAGTTTGCGAAAATATCAATGTTTTTTTTATTTTTTTGGATACATAAGTGCTCAGAGGCCTGCAAACTCAATACTAGCGACATGTACTTAACTGAATTACCCACTCTCACGTAAAGGCGCACAACCAAACATACTGCACAATATCAATCAGGAGATAATACTGGCTAACAAAATGTGTCAGGCTTTTTCTTTATTCCTATTGGTTTGTGAGAAAACCCGTCCTAAAGATGGACAATGGAAAATTTTTGTAGTAGCGTCAGACGTTAACACTTCAAGGGAAAAATATTTTGAATTTCGTAAAAGCCTGACACACTTTGATGCATTAATATCCGATGACCATTCTGGCCAAATTTCGTTGAAATCTGGCAAATCTACATACCCTATTAATTCATTTGAAGATGGGGAATTTGCGCAAAAACAAAAGCTGTGTTTTCGGCCTTGAAACATTTTCAGGGTTTTCGCACCTCATTAAAATACTTGTCAACGTGCTCACGCTGCCAGCTGATCAAACACAAAGAAGCATTCCCTGGAGGGCACTCAGTGTTACTGTAATATTGTAAAGCAATACTTTTTGGGAAAAGTCTGGCGCGGGAACCAAAACAAAGAAGGAAACGGCAGATAGACGTAGAACGTGAAACTGGCAGCCCCAGCGGAGTTGACATAAGACACGCACTTTTCACCGCTATCAGTACACGAGGCTGCGCACTGAGGTTCACTGCTTATTTTCAGCCGGTCAACAACGGCGAAATTGGCTGGATTGTCGCCGGCACCTTCGATTTCGGACTCCAAACTGATGTTCGACTCTTTGCTATCCGATTTCTCGTCCTCGAATTTCTCTGCTGCCAAGGCAGTTGTTTTTATCCGGCTTGCCCCGATATCTTTTGATGAGGATGGGTTTAAAAGGAAACCTGACTGGTTGTACCAAGAGCCCTTGTCGCTCTCCGCCAGCTGAAGTTTTTTGGCTTCGTCATATGATTTTTCGACCTTCTTTGGCCCCGGTTTTTTCTTAACTTTCACCCAAGGCAACTTTTCTAGTTTCGCTTTCTTCATAACAACCTTTTACGCAAATTATGCTTAAATCTAAAATGGAACGCTGTATCACAGTAAAATTTTACATACAACGCTGTAACATGCAATGAACACAATATAAACAAAAATATGCAAATTTGCTGGTAATTCGAGATCGCGGGTAATTTTTGCCGCGTAATATCTCAACACAGTCCCGCATAAATTGGATTATGACACCTTCACTCGCTCACCACTTTTCCTACAAAACTTTGTTTTTCAGATAGCTTGCATTCTTTTTAAGATTTCTAACTGCTGTTTTCACGAAACTTTGCATCCCTTCCTTGTTTCAACAATTATCTAATAAAATTTATTTGAGAAAAATTCGACCTTTCTTCCCTATAAGTAGCCTTAAATGTAATAATTTCCTTTTTTCCATTGCAGACACAAAGTTTGATGTATTACCCTGATGGGAAATATGGTTTCAGCTAACGCACTAATCAGACTAAAGTAACATCACTAGTCTATGACTTACCCTTGCCCTTGTCCCCCCTCCCCCACCCTCCACTACAAATCTGGTGATAGTGACAACAATAATCAATAAAAATATCAAACACGATCACACCCTGGGGAACTCCCATATAAAAGTGACTGGAGTGATCATCAGAAATTTTGAAAAGAACCCCTAAAAGGTACCAGATACTGTTTGTGGGTGCTAACAATTTTTTACCCCTGACAGATACCAACTCTAATGAGACAAATAAAATCAGCTGACTGATATTATTTGAGTTCCTCGCATATTTTTGGCTCAATGCCCTACAAGGTACCACCATACCTCTATCTAACGGAAGTCATTTTAGATTTAAGCATCCTAAGGGGTATCAAACCACAAATTTTAACCCCTAAAAGATAAGATGATCACCCTCGTCACTTTTATATGGGAATCCTAGCCCCGGCCTTTCCCCCCAGGGATCATGCAAGGAAAATATTCTATGGGTGATGATTGAAAGATATGAACTACTCCTAGTAGCTAACAGCATTTACTAGTGAAACCATGTGTGATGAAATAGAGAGAATTTTCCTCTGCAATGAATGGAGCTCATTCCCCAGTAACTTACAAACCTTAATCTGTGAAGCAGAAAATCCAGTCTTTTCTGAGGCCTTTGGTAATTTGAATGGGTCTGGTCTCCTTCTCTATTATAAAAACATAACAAAATGTTTTCAGGACAATTTAAACCACACTACATGTTTCCCTATAGGGAAATAACATACTCATTAACTCAGGTTGATCAGCTGCTAACATGACTGTTTAAAAATCGTATTGACTAGTAATAAAATAATTTATTGGGGACCAGGGATGGCGCAGTGCAAAGAGCACTTGCCTCCCACCAATGTGGCCCAGGTTCAATTCCCAGACTCAGCATCATGTTGGTTAAGGTTATTGTTGGTTCTCGTTGTCACTCCAAGAGGTTTTTCTCTCTGTAGTGTTCAGCACTACAATGATAAAAGTGGACTTAAATGTCCATTCAATACTTTTTGCTTCTTCACTGTGATTTACAAAGTGCCAGGATATTAAATGTATCCCATGACAGATTTGTCATATTTCACATTGTTTCCTTTTCCAATGTGACTACGTACTGACAATTAACTACAGCACAGTAAAGATATGATGTTGTCCTTTATTTGCTGGTCGGAGGTGTTCAATTGCACTATGCATGCTATTAGATAAACCTGCTCTTGACTTAATACACTGTACAACATTGCTTTATGAACTCAAGCGTACATATCTGTCATCCTCTGGTCTGTCTTTCATGCTACAGAACTGACCACGACCCTTTGCAAGAGGTGGAATTGAACGATGGCTTCTTCCAACTCTAGGTGAAACTTCATCCTACAAAAACAAGAAGGAGACAATAAAAAAATATGTTTTTTTATGGAGGTTAGGTTGAAGTTTTGGTAACAAGACCCTTCTTACAACATGGAGTTATTAGCCCCCCACAGAACTCTCAGCCTGGAGGACCAGGTTATTGCTTAGCCATGTCCAATGTTTATCCGCTGCTTTGTGCTTCATTTTGCAATTAAAACAGAAATTTTGCCATTACCATACATGTAGGCTTCTATTGAAAACAAACATAAAGCAACAGATAAAACAATTTTACCTGAAGCAGGCTCTTTATTAAACCCAGCCGGCTCTTTTGGACTCTGCACCTTAATTAGCCTCAAGTATTTGTGTTCTGTTGAAATTTCAGCCCATCATAAACTCTCTTTCAGACGGTGAAATTTGCATTGGTAACCAGCTCTTATCAACATCCCTGACTACCTATCATAAACCGCCGACCGGTTGGCTCAGTTGGCAGACCGGGCTTCCGTGCAGGAGGTCGCGGGTTCAAACCCCGGCCAGACCAACACTCAGGGTCTTTAAAATTAATTGAGGAGAAAAGTGCTGCCTGTAAATTTATGACATCTGCAAATGGTTAGACTTTCTACTGTTGTCTTCTTGGATAAGGACGATAAATCGTAGGTCCCGTCTCACAACCCTTGTTCATGATTACTTTGTGGGACGTTAAAGAACCCACACACTGTCCGCAAGAGTAGGGGATGTAGTTCCTGGTGTTGTGGTCTGGTCTTCTATCTTTCACACTCATGCTTGGGTTGAATGGCTGGGTGGGTGGGTGGGTGAGATCTAATATGGACCAATGCTGACGTCTGATCTCACCCCATAGAATTGTAAACCGCCATGAGACTTCAGGTGATATGTGCGATGTATAAGAATTTCATTTAATTTCATTCAATTATAAACCCCCAAATGACACCACCTCCCATTATTACATTAAAGTGTTCGTGGCACTTTAGTTGTAACTTACTAAGCTCACAAAATGCCCTCCTGTGGTATAAGGTGACCCACCACCAGGAGAGGCAGCCTGCACAAGGCCTTTGGGAGGAAATCCATTGGCAAAATGTACTTGTCTTGTGAAAGCATTTGGGTTACCGTCTCTCATCATTGTCAACTAACAAATGCAGCTGTTATCCACATGCTTGATTTAGCCATTTAGATGATAAATTGCCAACCTCTGCGAGTCAAAACAAGATCCAAGATTTCAGCAACAATATATAATTATTATTAGAAAACACATTTCATTTTTAGGGAATGTGTGTAGTTGATAACTTCCATATATGTATATGTCGTGGTTCAAAATTTTTTTGTTTTAAAAATTTCTCAAGCCAGTTTGATTTGTATGACCTTTGTCTTGGATTATGGTAATGAAGACATATATACCGACATATATATGGTCATGGTGCACTGAATATTATTATTTTGCCGTCCGTAGTCAACAGATGTATCCTGTGTTATTACTCAACACTTTGTAAAACTGCCCAAGTTTGGTCATGGTGCACTGGATATAATATTCGTTGTCCATGGTCAACAGGATAGCCATATGCCTAATTTTGTGTCTCAAGGTGCAAAATGGCAAACTGCGCTAGGTCATTAACATGTTGAATAATATTTAACAATTATCCTGCTCAATCTTGTGGAATATCCCCTGGTTTTAGCCATCCCTGCCTACAACCTGGTCAGCTAAGTATCAGGCAATATTCTCAATGATTTCATGGGATATTTAATTTGTTAATTATGCTGTATAAGTTGAGGGCCTCTTCACTTCTTTCTACCACTGATTGTTAAAAACTGGATCATTGGATAATGCATTTCCAGACTTTTGATTGGCTTAGCCATCATAAGATATCAGCTACACTGTATTATACCATGCCTAAGAAATAATGGCTATTAAATTGTCTTCATTTTCTTGCAAAATGCAATGAGAAAGATCAAGCAATATTGTGTGGTTCCAGAAAATATCCATACCCCCACCACGGAGGGAATTGGAAATTCCAGAGGGATGGGGGGGTCAATGGCCCAGGAAATTCCAGAGGGAAGGAGGGGTGAATGGTTGGATAAGCTTCCAGAGGGTCAACTTCACGTTCATGTCAGACATAGTTGTTCAAAATATTATTGTAACTTACCAACTTAACAACTTCGTAGATCTTTCTTGAAGACGTTACGTTGTTTAACTGTTTTAAAGCAACCCTTGTTACATTAAAAACATGTTTCCCTTCTCCGAAAAGCCTTTGTAAGCGTAGTAGTCCAAGTGAGACAAGAAATCTATGTCTGCGTTGCGTGACTCAGTTATTATAAAACTGTTGTTTGTGAAGCTTTCTTGCGCAGAAAAATATTGTTCACTGGCAACAATATTATTGTTTTTGTATCAATGTTTAAAAGGGAAACTTTTGTATGGCTATAAAGTGAAAGCCCCAATTTTACATAAAACATTGAAATATTGGTTTGTTATTTTTGAATGCTGTGTAAAGTTAAGCTTACGGGCAAAGGTCAATTCCCGGGGTCAATTATAACTGGTTTGTCAAAACTGACCCGTGTTAAAACTTATTTTGTCCAAAATATTTCAACTCAAAGTCCAAAACTATTAACTTAATTTCTATGCCAAAATTCAACAAAATAGAGCCAATTCGACATTCTTTTAATGCGTTATTGATCTCATACAAAATTTGCATAAGAACGTGAACATGCTATAATTTCGTTTCGCTGCTCCATTTCGTCTGCGGTTTCAAGTTACGATCTGAAAGGTCAATTTGTCTCCCTGCCCTGCTAATGCTTATTTTGTCCAAGCTATTCCGATTCAATAGGAAAACTATTGACTAATAATAACTAGACTGAATGATTACCATGAGAAATATATATTGAGTAGAACTAAAGCGATAATCCTTTTGATCTCCTACAAATTTGCATAGGAACGTAAACATGAAATACTGTGCAAATTAAATGTAAACACATTTTTGCGTTGCCGGACTTATTCCAACAATTTAGATTTAAAATCTTCAGCAAAGCTAATGGTAAAGTTTGATGTCAAAGACCACAGGTAAATATAAAACGCAACAATTATTTCAGTATCAAGAGCTTTTTGGCAAACTTTACCGGTGAAATTGAACAGCGCGCACGCTCTTCGATACGCATATTTTCTCCTCGTGTAGGCAGTTCTTGATATTTCTGAAATATTCACATCAAACTGATTTTTGAGGCGTTCTTTTGAAATAAAACTTTTCCAGAGGGGGTGGGGGTGTAGTCTGTATTTGAGGAATTTCCGAAGGGGTGGGGGGGTTAAAAAAATACTTTGAAAATGGAAAATCCTGGGGGATGGGGGGGTCCTATGTGAAATTCCCTCCATGGTGGGGGTATGGATATTTTCTGGAACTACACATTTCTTGATTATTTTTTTAATTATAAATCGCGCTTGTTGGATATCCAATAAGTGCTTGCGAATGTTGATGCGTGCTATACATGTTATCTATAACCTCTGCTATAACCTTATCTACAGCCTTCCAATTAATTTTGCACAATATGAAGAACAATAGAGATTGGATAAGTATAACAATAGGCCATCTTACAGTTGTGTGTTTAGTGACCTGGCCTTGGATTGGGAGCGAGGCTAGGAGTGACCTTGCTTTAATACAGACCTCACTGCTTTTCATATGTAAATGGGAACTAGTTAGCATAAGAACAACATGATCTACATGTGAAAAGCAGTGAGGTTTGTATCAAAACAAGGTCACACCAAGCCTCACTTCCAATTCAACGCCAGGTCACTAAGCACACAACTGTAAAATGGCCTATTCTAACCGATGATATATTTGGTTACAACAAATAAATATCTCTGTTTACCAAGTCGCCAAACAATCGACATTTCGTTAATTAATGTTCCTTTGATTCATTCACGTTTCACGCCAAAAACATTTTAAGCCACTAGCAAGCCGGGTAGGCGAATCTTGCTCCTAAACCGGTGTAATTTTGAGGGAAAGAGAAAGGTTACATTAGCTAATTAAAAGAAAACAATAACTTACCTCTGGAATGTAAGCTTATTTACTGTCGCGCGCGCCACTTGGATACGAACACAACCAGTCGGCACGGGGGATATTTTACCTTGAATCGTCAAAGGTTGAGACCATTCTGCGAGGTAAAGATGCAGTCTAGCGACTCTTTTCACTTTAACTCACAAACTTGAGTAGATAAGCTCAAAAGATCGAGCTCACTAGCCCTTGACTTTGCGACTTTTTTGCGATCATTCGTTTCCACGTGACGTCACAAATTCACTTGAATTCAACGCCAGCGATCAGAGTATGCGGTTAAACATAATATGTTAAGGTACAATGTGTAAGATTATCACAGAATTTATACGTTCTCGATCTCACACACATGGCGGGGTTTTCGACCTTTCTAACTTGATTATGGAGATTCTGCGCTCAAATTTCAAGGAATCTCTTTCCACTATATCTGAAGCGATCAACTCAGCTTCGTTGCTTGCCATTGACGGTGAATTTTCGGGTCTGAACGTGAAGTGGGGAGTGGAAAACTCCCTTGATACTCCTCAGGAACGCTACTCCAAGCTGAAAGAAGGCTGCAAAGATTTCATCATCATCCAGTTTGGATTATGCACCTTTACCTGGGACAAGAAGCAAGAGTCTTACATCGCCAAGCCTTTTAACTTTTACATCTTTCCTAAGGTTTGGAATCGGCAGTGTCCCGATGTCCGCTTTTTGTGCCAAAGTTCCAGCATTGATTTTCTTACTGAACACAACTTTGATTTTAATAAGCTTTTCCGAGAAGGGATCTCCTACTTGCGGCCCTATGATGAGCAGAAACTGAAAGATCACTTTCTTGTCAGGAACGCACAAGACTCTTTCACTTCGACTTCATTAACCTCCCCTGATTCCACAACTGAGGCAAGTGGGGGGTCCTCCCAAAAGACGCCTAGAGCAGTCCCCCCGGAACACAAGGAATTTGTTGAAAAGGTGTGCGACAGTATAGAAGAAATGCTGAAAGATCCGGAGGGGAAGGTCACCCAGATTCCCCCCTGTAATGGCTATGTGAGAAAGTTGATCTACCAAACCGCAAAACAGAGGTTCAAAGCTGGGATCCACATGGAGTCCTCAATCAACGACAAAAAGGAACGCTTTATTGTGGTTACCAAAGTCAGCGAGGATGAGAAAAAGAAACTTGAAGAAGCTAAACAAGCAAAAGAGCAAGAGCTAATTGATAATGCTGTTGGATTCTCACAAGTTGTGAAAATGATTTCACAGTCTGGAAAATTGGTTGTTGGGCACAACATGTTCCTTGATCTTCTTCATGTAATTGATCAGTTTCTGTGCCCCCTACCAGAACTCTTTGAAGACTTCAAAGCCACTGTCAGTGCAATATTCCCAAGACTAGCTGACACAAAAGTCATGGCCAATACTCAGCCCTTCAGGGATCTCATTCCTTCATCAGTATTAGCAGATCTTGCAAAGCATGTCTCAACTAAGCCATTCAAGAAGCCTGCAGTTCTGTTTGATGAACAGTGCTCATGTTACAGTGACAGTGAAGAGAAACCCCATGAGGCAGGCTATGATGCTTACATCACTGGGCTCTCATTTATTGCCATGGCAAACTACTTGGGCTCTTTCCAAGATCCTCCAAGAGTCAACATTCCACCAGATTCCTCCTTGGTTGTGCCATTCTTAAACAAGATTTTTGTAATGAGAATGGAAGATATTCCTTATCTGAACTTAGCAGGGCATGACCTCAATCCATCCCGTGATCATGTGTTCTATTTAACCTTTCCAAGTGATTGGAAGCAAGCACACATTCACGACTTGTTCAATAACTTTGGATTTGTGTACATCTCTTGGATAGATAGCACATCAGCTTTTGTCTCGCTGGCGCGCAGAGAGTATGCTAGCAAAGTGTTAGATTCATTGGATCGTGACGGAGAAGATTTCACAATAGTTTCATACGCTGAGCACAGACAACAACTGTATGGTGCATGTGAAGATCAAGCTGGCCATGAACCGATCAGGACACCACTGAAAAGACCAAGGCACATGGAAGATGTTGCATGGAGAACTTCGTCTCCCAAAGAAATTCAAGCAGCTAAGAAGGAAAGCAATGTCACCAGTGAACCTGAAGATGGTGAGATTGTTGATGATGAAGAATCACCAGAGCCAGTCAGAAAGAAGCAGAGGAAAGAGGACAAAGTGTTTGAGGAACCCAATGATTGGTGATACCACAACACAAGGACTTGAACTTCCCAGTGGCTATTTATATTCTTACTCTCAGGACAATTTTCTGAAATTGAACTTACCTCGGAACTTGAGAAAAATTTAAACAAACAGTACTATGAGGATGAACTGTTTAAGTTTTCTCAGAAGCTAAACTTTAGTGCTAACCAAACTGAGTGTAGGAGAAAGCATCAAAGTTGCTTTGAGGTGGAGGGGGGGGGGGGGGGAGGTTGTTTGTGAATGAAAGTATGTATCATCAGAGATTCCAATCCCTGGGGTTAAAAAACAGGGAGATTTTCCCCTGGGGAATTCCCATGGCTATTATCTCTATCATCATCAGAATCTGAGCTACATTCCAGGTCATTAACTCTTTTCTCCACCTTTGTTTCTGAAAATGAATTCTCCTTCTCACCTTGTGGTTTCAAGAAGCCTGTATGCGCATGTTTTGTTTCTGTTCGCCACAGGTGTTAAAAGAACATGAGCTCTGGGATGGGGGCAAGAATGTTCACCACAGTCTCTTTGCAAAAACAACTGGATGGGATATAGGGACTCCGACTGAGGAAGGCAAAGAAGGGTGATCCCTCGCAGTCGCTGCTACGATGTGATCAAAAAATGCATTTCGGAGGAAAGTTGAGATCATTTTCTTTTAATATATTGATCCATTTATCGTATTTATCACTCAAAAGCAACCATTTTTTAAATATTTTCTCTCAAGTTTCGAATTATACGAAAAATCGCGAAATTTTGGTAAAAGTAGGGAGACAGGGAGATTGCTGGTAAAATCAGGAGGGTTGGAGTCTCTGGTATTATTCCTTGCTTTCACATTATCTTGTCTAACAAGGCAATGCAACTAAGAGAATTTGTTGTCAAGATAACTAGAATTTGTGCACAAAATAAACTTTTTAGCTAGGTGTGTAAAAAGGCAAAAATGTTCAGTAGCCTTGCGTTTACATTTATCATACAGGCTGGGTGTACTGTCATTCAGTGCATTTATTTTAGAGGCTGGGTGTACTGTGGACCATTATATTTATCATAGAGGCTAGGCTGTGTACATAGCTAAGTGTAACAGTGTACCATAATTAGTTAGAGTCTGAACCCAATGTTATTTAGGTGAATTGTAGCCAGGATTTCATGAATAAACAAACATTTTTTTTTATTTTTGTGGTCTTTGTTTAACCCGTCTAATATCAAAGACCAAATTCTCCTATCTTGCCCCCATACTTTTCTTATGAAAGTACTGGAGTGAAGTTATTAAAACATCAAGAAGATTCACTTTGGATGGTCATATCCTTAATTCTCATTACCTCAGGGTTTGAATAAGCATTGATATAACAAGAAGAAATTTGACACTGATCACTGTTAGGGCTTAAAGAAAAAACATCCTGGGATCTAAAGAGAAACAAGACTAAAAGATCCACACCTCAGCTTAGATCAAGAGAGAAATTCATAAAATTCAATGTTGATTAATTGCTTCACCAGGCAGGCAGCCTGCAGTTTGTCAGTTATGAGTGAGGTCTGGAATTGATGCTGTCAGTATGATGCATTTCTTAACTGCACAGAACTCCTGATTTATCTGCTCTAGATCACCCACTATGCTGGTTGTGCATGAATTATTCAAACTGGCCACAATTTGAGTCAAGACACCAAACGGCGAATTTTATGCTAGGTGTCGTCTGTGCGTCCCAGAGCAAGTCATTCTTAAAAAGAAAACAAGCCTGTGGGCTTCTTGTCGTGACGCACTGAAACATGCATGCATAGGAAGTTTTGAAAAGATTTGCATATTAGGGGTGTCTTGCTATCCCTTGTATTGATGAGTATGACTACGCTGCGGCCATAACAACAAGTTCACGAAGTCCTTTGAAGTGCTTTGTCACGACTTATTGATGGCCTACAGGTTTACTGAAAAAGCCCCGATAATCACTTTGAAGTTACGCTGTTTCAAACTGCAGACCTGACTTCTCCTCTGTCTTCAGACGCCTACGACAATAAGGGAGACGACTGGAAACGAATCGTTTTTTTCATAGCTGGTAGATCATTCCATTACAAGTGAAGAGAGATGCGAAACACATTATACCTTAAGTAACAGCAGTGGGACTAAAGCGAGCCTTCCAGCAAAAGGCCATTTTCCAGCACCTCTCAATAAGGATACCATAGGATATGGTGGGAACAGCCCAGCGCCCAGCGTAAGAGGGGCTGGGGAGACCTCTCCCGCCACACCCTATGCAGGGCGGAGGAAGAGGGGGTTCTGAGACAGTAGTTTGTGGTAGTGTTCACCGCCCATAGGAAACCCTATTCTCTCGGATCATCCCGAGATGCGCACAGTAACAAAAGGAGGTAACGATCCTACAACAGTGTATATATTTAGCTTTATAGAGGATATTACACGGCGGAGCGGAGATATGCATTTTATTTTCGAGTGGTAAAAAAAAGATTTTACAAAACGAGCTCAGCGAGTAAGTTAAATATTGTTTTTACCAGGAGGAAATAAAAAGCATATCTTAAGCCATCGTGTAACCTTCTTTTTATTATATAGACAAATCTATCGTTCGCCATTTCTCACCAACTGTTTGCACAAATAACCGTGAAAAAGCAGAAAATGGCATCATTAATATCCTCACTAGTGAGAATATGGAAAATATGCCACTCAGGTCCTGGATGTAGTTACGTATGAATTTTACGAGTGGTGTATTTTCCAGTAACACACTCCTATCCATGTAATAAAAGGTTGTGTAATGAGTCCGTATACATCAAGTGTATGGAGACGAATTTTAGGATACGTACACTGACGTGTAGCCCTTTGATTCCTAAACTTATGTACACCGAATCCTGGTACAAGTGTATAGGATCCGTATATATTCTTGGCAGATCCTGACGTCTACTGATCATTATCAAAAACTGGATCATTATATAATGCAAATCCAGGGATATGATTGGCTTAGCACCCCATGGTATATGAGCCATTATACCAAGCCCAAGAAATGGCGACCATTAAATTGTTTTCTGGTTGTTCTTGTAAAGCGAAATCAACAGAGATCTAGCAATATTTCTGATTGTTTTTAATAAAACAATTATTCCACTCACGCTTGTTGGATATAAGATGATTATAGCCACCTCGGATCTACGCGCCTCGTTGGCTATCTATCATCTCAAATCCAACGCGCGCTCATGGAATAATTGCTAACTATCCGGACTTTATACGTCAAGCCACTTCCTAATATATTTTCCGTTTTACCGGTTTTCGCCGTCAACGCAAAAAAAAATTTAATCGAAACAATTCCGGCAATGAATGGTGTTAGGAGTTTGACGTTTTGTAGAAGATTAATAACAAAAAAAAAAAAAAAAAAGAAAAAGAAAGAAAGAAAACCAATTTGCGCTAGTCTCAGACTTGGGTTATTTGTCCAAATATTCCACACGAATTTATAGAGCTCCTTACAGAGACGCCATGTTTGTGCCCCTCCGAGGGACACAAACATTGCGGACGGAAATCAAAGAAAACATCTGCAATCTTGCAAAGAGCCATTAGTTTTGTCTCGTTAATCATGGCGTATCCGCATCAACATTTATCCTAATGCTTCAACTGTTCAGACTACTACAAATCGTCCAAGTAAGTTTCGTTTTGTTATATAACAGGTGATATGAGACAGCTTTGTCACGGAAAAAAAATCGAAAATTCAATACACTCTTTTTTGAAAGGGAATGACTCTATCAGGCTGAAAACTTGTGAAAAGAGATCAGTTTTCAGTTCATCTTTCGACTGATGAAGATAAAAAAGGTAAACTAGGTACCGTGAGCTCGGAAATATACTCGGTATCGACGTAATACAAATATACTGAACAGCTTTGATTTCCGAAACGTTGCATTTGGTGCTTGCAACTCTTGTTCCTCCAACGCCTCCATTTTGAAATGAAGTGATGATGTGACATCGCCACTTTGATAGTATAGTTGGAAGCGATGCATTGTGGGCTATGTGTTTTAGATAAAACTTCAGGGGGCTTCATGGTTTTTGTTTTAGAATTAAGGCGTTATTTTTTGCGTTTTTCAGGCGAGCGGAGGCAAGCGCGAATCACGCACGTCGCGCTCCGCGCTCGACTCGCGCTTGTCTCCGTTTGCTTGAATAACGCAAAAACGTCTCCTCTGCAGGCTATAAGAATTGGACTACGTCATATGAAACACGAGAAAGCGACTTTGTGTACTGAGTGAGTGCGACATCAGTATAAGGGACCGTATACCAATAATCATGATTTTCTGTAGTGTAGAATTTCGGCCGATTGTAACAAAAGAAATTTCCCAGTAACTAAGAATCAAATCGTAACACTTCCAGCAGCCTAAACACATTAGTAAAAGATAATTCGGAAAGCGAAAATTGTTTCAAAGCTTTGACAGGCAGACTCTGTTATGCGCTGTCATGAACCATTACCATCGTCCAATCGGAAAGCGGAAATTTTGACAGTTAAGACAATGTAAACAGTTTGTTTAACCTTGAGTTTGTTACTGTGTTCTCATTGGTCCACATTGTACCTGTTAAGTGACCCGACCAATAGTAATGACATAATCATAAATTCTCAGAAAAAGATCTTTCTCGGAAACGCTGGCAATGATATCAAAATACATAATTTATATTGAAAAGAACAACGCACCAGATTATTATGATTGTGTCATATCTTTTGTCCCGCACTGAACAGCACTTCGATATCATACCGTTGCGGTTTCGTTTCAATACAAGGAGCTTAACTTCACATTAACTCTCCACTAGGAACCTCCGTATGACAAAACCTAACATGTATGACAAGATCTGACACAGACGGGCAATCTTGTGACAACAAGCATCCCATCTAGGGTAGAGTAGTGTCGCTACTTCCTAATGACTTCATGCTACAATAATCGGATTCTAAAAATTCCAGTTTGCAATGTGTGGGCCTCTGGTTCGTAGAGACGTTACCAACGCTTCAGTTTGATCAGCAACCAAATCATACGGGTGACAGATACAGCAGCAAAATGCACCCTCCGAGGGAGCAGGAAAGTCCACAATTCTCGGAAAAAGTATTTTTAAAATACTTCTTCCGGGAAAATGACCCATTCTCTTGGAGATACGGAACCTGTCTGACGTCAGTGTGTTGCCTTGACGCCTGAAGGAAAGACTGTCATGATTGGTTGATTCAGAAGGACTCAGCTCAGTATGGGTGATCGCTCAGATACTAGATTTGAAGACTGTTGGAAAATTTGCGAAACTGAAACCATCTTGTACTTTTTGCATTGCTTCATATTTACCTTAATTGATCTAACTGCTTGCGAGCAACATGTCCAGCTCATATGATCTGCTTCCCTCAAATGAGAAATGCGACACATTTAAGGTGGCTTTTGATGTCTACACCCCTAGAGCTCATTTCATCATTTTGCATCATGATAAGCTTCGAGTTAGTCATGACTACAACAAGCTAAATAACGAAGCAAGACTGAAAGCCATCAAAGCAGCAATGGCTATGGTCTCTCATTACAATCTCCAAGAATCAGCCATTCTCTCTCTCCATTGTGGAACATGGATAACCACAAAGGACAGGTTTCACGCTCATGTCTGTGTAGATGTGGATGATTACCTCAGAATTTTTGACATCAAAAAGAAAGAAATTCCTAACTGGCCCTCAAGAGATTACGTTACAAGGCAATGGAAAGAGAGCCAAAATCCAAAACATTACGCCACGAATGTTCGAGGATATCCTTTCCGAACATATTTTCGAGATGAGGTTAGAGCTATTGAAGACTACCGTCGACAAAAGAAGCGTACCACTGTTGCCTCTTCCATCCCGCCAAACTTTACTATTCTCTACCACCCTTCAGAACCAAAGGTTGGATTTGCTGTCGATGATGCTGTCGATGCCGATAATGGTGTCGCTGTCAAAGATGCTGTCGCTGACGATGATGATTCTCCGAAATCAACCAGTGCCGAGTTTCGTCTTGAAGCCCAAGAAGCTTTATTCGAGTTTGCAAGACGTAACAACCTCACCGATGACATGCGCTCGAGGGATGATAACAATGGATGCCATGTGTGTTTGGTTCTCGATGGAAAGGCACACGGTTAGTTAACTTCTTGTATTGTTTTTCGTGAATGTAACGTTAAGAATACTTTTCATAGCAACCCTTCGATGAGTTTTAGGAAAAAGAATCATTGTGATAAGCGTAGAAAAAATGTACCATGCGCTCGAGGGGTGAAAAAAATGGATGCCGTGTGTGTTTGGCTCTCGATGGGTTGAATTCTTGTATAATTTTGCGTGAAGTGAAATTTAGAATACTTCGCATAGCAACCTTTCGATGAGTTTTAGGAAAAGAATCATTATGATAAGCGCAGAATCAAATCGAATCTAACTAAATTTCCCTTCATCGATTTTAGACTTGTCTTTTATCGCTTTCTTGAGGGGAAAGGGTGGCTATATCAGTAGTAAATTTTTCACGGCATTATCTATCTGTTTTTCGGTGGCTAATCGTGCTAAGAAGAGAAGAAAGATTACTGAGGGTTGTAAATAACAATAAACATACTCAAAATCCTTTTTTAAAGAATATAACTATGTGATCTGCTGCAGTTTAGTGAGGTCCAACTATGGACTTACTAAAGAATCGCTCCATAACTCGCCCTGTACTTTCATGCTACTTATAGTAGCAGACATCAGACTATTATTATACAACTAATGTATCAATATTCCAGCTTTACTAAAATAATGAGAATGCTCACAGGATTCCATATATGCATACGTGCCGTCTCTCATCATGTTGTGGGAAGGTTAGGCATCAGGTAAATTAAAACTTTCCGCGTTCCATTGATTGAAATACAGACAAGTTTAGAATTTAATTCGTTGCAACATAATGTGATTCCTGAGGTAGTGAAGTCTCAAAATGGTTTTTGTTATTTTGTTTGACTCAGTTGAACTGTACCAAAGTGCTAGAATGTTACTGAAACGATTGTGAGAAAATTTGGGGCAATAGAGCTAAACTTTCCTCCTCAAAGATTGACTGAATTCTCCCATTATAAACCTGTCGCTACTATTTTCATACTGGATTGGTGCACCAAATAAAGAATTTAGAAGAAATTTCCGCGTTCCATTTAGAATTTAGAATTTAGAAGAATTTAGACCTGTCGCTACTATTTTGGCCTGTTTCATACTGGACTAGTGCACTAAATAAAGATGTTTTCTAGAAACTTTTCAGCTTTTTTCTAAATATCTCTATACATGTATAATGACATGATACTTGTAGAAGGCATTATGCAATGCCTTCGTTTATCTGATTTATGATTATTGAGGTTTAACTGAAAAGATAACTGAATGCTTTAGACTGCTACATGGATGATATCTTTAGCTGTCTTATCCTTTCGTGCATGTGTAATGGTGTAATGATACTTTCACCGCGAAATCTTGCTTCTTTAACTTATTGTACAATTCAATCCCCTGCAGGTTTCGATCTGACGGATTCTCAGTCTCTAGTCGGATACATTCAAGTCACTGGACTAAAGTTCTACCGGGATTTCTGTCCAGCGGATAAAAGAGAGCAGTGGTTTGCTCAATTTAAAAGCAAGGAGGATTATAAAGTCTACACCTGAGTATTTACGAGAGGTTAAACGCGTTCCTATACGAAATTCGTTCATAATGTTAGTTTCCGCTTGGGTTTAACTTGTACTAACTGTATTTACTCTAAATGTAGCCTCGCACAGGCACTTTTCGCAGTTTAGCTTAGCTTTAAACACATGAGTTTTAGTAAATAGACTCCAAGAGCTACATAAGACATTGCTGTTTTCTTCATGTTTTTACTTATAAAATCTCCATACTTTTTCCCGTATGCCGTTCGTGCATTTGAAACGGTAAATGCCACTTTGATTTTTTTGTGACTGCTGTCTTATTCGAACTTGGTTTAAGTACTAAAGTAGATCAGTGATTTCAAGTTAACCTTTCAATCGATTTCCACGACGAAATAGACCAAACTACACTGAAAAATACAATCAACGAAGCAACCTCGTGGTCAGGAAACGAAAACGTATTAGTAGTTCTATCCAAGAACATGTGACCAAAGCAAATATGAACAAGTACCTTATGTACACTGCATTTAAATATCCTTCACATCAATCAATTCACCGGCGTGCTTGAGTGTTTCCCTTAGCGCCATACTCAATTAAATAATCAGGGATGGTGCAGAGGTGAGAGCAATCGTCTCCCACCATTGTGGGCCGGGTTGGATTCGTGGACTCAGAGTCCGTGGGCTTAGCCTGTTGTTTGTTCTTTACCTTGCTCCAAAAGGATTTCTTCAAGTAATAATAATTATGGTTCCCACGTCCTAAAAACTCAAGGTTTCCAAATTCCAATTCGATGTGGAATCCCACTGAGTTCCACAGGTTTGTCAGCCGTAACAGAAACAGCCACGCCTATTAACTGAAAGCTGACTTTTTTACGTGAGCCAATTGCAGAACAGAATGGCTAAAAAAACCATGTCCTCGAGGGCGGCACATTGCTATATAACTTTGTAGCTTTCCCCCCCGGTATATTAAAACACACGGAAGGATACATTTTGAGAGTAAAAAATTTCCCTTAACATTTTCACAAATTGAGGAACAACTGTAGCATGATCGTGGTGAAGCGTGCTTTGGGGGAAGAATGTGGCCTAAACCAAAATGCTCCGAGCCATCTTTTCCTTGTACGCATCGAAACCACTTTAAAAACTGACAACAAAGACCCGAGAATTTCATTTACACAAAAAGCGAAACGAAAATAGACAAATTAAAATTTTGAAACAGCAAGTTCTCAAAACGCACTTCTGTGGAACAACCACGAAGACAAGCTTTCTTCTCGAGGATCAAGCGGACCCGATGTACCAAACCCCTTTCTAACTTGCATACGACTAAACGGTTAATATGCACAAAACAAATTGACCACAAAACCCTATGGGTTTCTACAAGCGAGGTCACCAAATTTTAGCAGAACTCAATAAAAGAGCTTGTGTGGCCTGGTGTTTTTCAAGTATAGCTAAGGCACTCAGCCCTACATGTGATGGCGATTTTGTTGCATCATTTCGATCGCACGCCTTCTCTAAAAGTTGATCTTTTTCGTTCTCTTTCCTGAAAGAATACTGATCATTTGTCAGACCTTGGTACTCAGTAGGCCTTTGCTGGTGCTTTAGGCATTTACCTCGGAAATGGTAGGATCAGCAACACGTACAAAAACAGACGAAAAACCAACGTTTCTCTTGAAATATCACTCTCAGTGATAGGATTACCATTCAATGGCTGTAATCATTATTCCGAGCTGAGAACTTTGGAAAATGTGACTTTAACTCGCTTCCTGTTTTTAAGTTCGAAGAATGGAGCACATAAGGACAGTGCTCCCCTATTAATTGCATGGAAGACAATACAAACAATTTGTTTGACCTTGAGTTTGTTACTGTGTTCTGACTGGTCCACATTGCACCTGTTTAGTGACCTTAGCAATATTAATGACATAATCACAAATTCCCTGAAAAAGATCTTTCTAAGAAACGCATCGATATCAAAATGCATAATTTATTGACTCATCGACTTGACACACCTTGAGCTCAGTATAATCCCCTAACTTACAACACACCAGATTACTAGGATTGTGTCATATCATTTGGTCCTCCTGAACAGCATACTGGTTTCATTTCAATACAAGGAGCTTAACTTCACATTAACTCTCCACTAAGAACCTCTGCACAAAACCTTATATGTATAACAAGATCTGACTCGTGAGGGCGGGGGGGGGGGGGGGGAGGCAATCTTATGACGACAAGCATCCTTTCTAGGGTAGAGTAGTGTCACTAATTCCTAGTGACTTCATACCACAGAAATCGCATTCTAAAACCTCCAGTTTGCAATGTATGAGCTCGGCTCTGGCTGGTAGAGACGTTGTCTACTTAATAATGTATAGCAATTTTCACTCCAACGCTTCACATCTTGAGCAGCAAAGAAATCGTGCAGGTGACAGGCAGCAAAATGCACCCGCTGAGGTGTTAAGGAAGTCCACAATTCTCGGAAAAGTATTTTAATTTTTCCGGGAAAATGCCTCATCCTCTTGGAGATATAAAACTTGTCTGACGTCACTGTGTTGCCTTGACGCCTGAAGGAAAGACTCTCGTAATTGGCTGATTCAGAAGGAACCAGCTCGGTACGGGGGCGATGGTGCAGAAACTAGATTTGAAGACTGTTAAGAAATTTGCGAAACTGGAACCATTTTGTATTTTCTGTATTACCTCATATATACCTTAATCTAACTGCTTGCGCGCAACATGTTCCGCTCATATGATCTACGTCCCTTAAGTGAGAGATGCGACACATTCAGGGTGGCTTTTGATGTCTACAGTCCTAGAGCTCATTTCATCATTTTGCCTCAGGATAGGTCTCGTGTCAGTAAGGACTACAACAACCTAGATCAGACAGCAAGACTTAAGATCATCAAAGCAGCAATGACTATGGTCTCTCACTACAAACTTCAAAAGTCAGCCATTCTCTCTCTCCATTGTGGGGCATGGGGAAGCGCAAAGGACAAGTTTCACGTCCATGTCTGTGTAGACGTGGAGGACTACCTCAGAATTTTTGAGGCCAAACACAGAGAAATTCCTAACTGGCCCTCAAGTAAATACGTTACAAAGGAATGGAAAAAGAGCAAAGATCCCAACCATTACGTGATGAATGTTCGGGCATACCCTTTCAAAACATATTTCAAAGATGAGGTTATAGCTATCGAAGATTACCGTCGACAATGCCTGCCAAGTACGAGTACCGCTGCTGCCCCAGCCATTCCGCCAAACTTCACCATTCTCTACCACCCTTCAGAACCAAAGGCTGGATTTGCTGTCGATGATTCTTCGAGCTTAAGCAGTGCCGAGTTCCTTCTTGAAGCCCAAGAAGCTTTATTCGAGTTTGCACGTCGCAACAGCCTCACCGACAAGAACTCGAAGGATGAAAACAGTGGATGCCATGTGTGCTTGGTTCTCGATGGCAAGACGCAAGGTAAGTTAAATACTTGTACAACTTTGTGTGAAAGTGAAATTTAGAAGACTTGAATACTTCTTATAGCGACCTTTTCGATGAGTTTTAAGAAATTAATTCTTGTAATAAGCGTTGAACAAAACTGATTCGAATTTAACTAAATTTCCTCTCACCAATTTAAGACCTGGCTTTTATTTCTTTCTTGAGGCAAGAGAGAGGCTATCAGTAGTAATGAAATGATGAGAAAACTCTGTTAATGTGTCGTAGTTTCTAACGTACTAGAATGTGCGCTAATTGAGGACACCTAATTACTTTACATTATAAAAAATTCATACGATCGATCAGTACTACTATACAATGTGTGCTATACACTTGTTCTCGGCATTATTCAGCTGTTTTTCAGTGGTTATTGGTGCTAAGAAAGGAAGAAATATTAGGGTCGTAAATTAAAATAAACGCTGTATAACCATGTGATCTGCTGCTAAGTGAGGGCTAACTATGTTCCACACAATGGACTTATTAAAGAATCGCTTCATGACCGGCTCGCCCCCCATTTCCATATCATTTTGAGCTACTCATAGTACTAAAAATACATCAGACTCTTAATATACAACTAATGTAACATTTATGTTACTCAAATAATGAGATTACTCGCAGGATTCCATAAGCGCCGTCTCTGACCATCCTTGTGAGAAGGATTAGGTTAAATTGAAAAATTTCCGCATTCCACTGATTGAAAAACACGAGCCGTTAGAATTTTAATTCATCGTTGCAATACAATTTGATCCCCGAGGTGAAGTTGCAAAATGGTTTTTGTTATTTTGTGTGAGTCAGTTAAACAAGAACTTAGCAAAGTGCTAGAATGTTACTGAAACGAATGTCAGAAAAGTTGGCGTAATAAAGCTAAAATCGTCTCCGATAAGCTAAGCATTCCTCCTCAAAGATTGAAAATGCTCCCATTACAAAGCCGTCGCTAACATTTTGGCCTGGTTCATACTGGACCAGTGAGCACAAAAGAGATGTTTTTTAGAGACTTTTAGATTTTTTTAAAATATTTTTATACTTGTAATGACATGATGCTTGCACAAAGAATTCTGCAATGCCGCTGATTATTGCGTTTTAACTGAAAAGACAACGTTAAGCTTAGGGGGAAGTGTCATGAAAAAAGTGACACTAAAAATAGATGATATACTTCCTCTTTAAGATTGCTACATGGTGTAATGATCCTTTCACCACGAAATCTTGCTTCTGTATAACTCAGTCATTGTACAATTCAATCCGCTACAGGTTTCAATCTGACGGATTCCCAGTCTCTAGTCGGATACATTCAAGTCACTGGACCAAAGTTTTACAAGGATCTTTGTCCAGTGGAAGAAAGAGAGAAATGGTTTGCTCAATTTAAAAGCAAGACGGATTATAACGTCTACACTTGAGTATTTACGAGAGGTCAACGTCGTTCTTGGACGAAATTCGTTGACAATGTGAGTCGCTTGGGTTTAACTAGTTTAATAACCCTTGAGAAACTGATTTTATTCACTATTAATGTAGCGCTGGTAGTTTTTGCAGGTTAGCATAACTTCAAACAAATGGGCCAGTTATTAAACAGAGTCTAAATCAAGCAGCGGCTTAAGACAATCAGTAGGCCTCCAAATATGTTTATAAGTGGTTTATTTTACGTGATAAATAGTTTTCTAGTCTGGGATGCAAACTTGGAGTCAGCAGCAGACAATGTTTAGATATGACTGTTGGCAAAATTGAAAATGGCTCAGAACGTGTTTTTGAACACCGTCTAAACTGTCTTTTAATAACTGACCCATGATTTTTAGTCAATAGACCCCAAGAACAACTAAGCTGGTTTTTGCTAGTTTTTAGTGGTTCCTTTTAGGCATGTTTTCACCAGCACAACTAATTTTATCAAAACGAAACAAAAACAAACAACCGCATAGAAATAGACCGGAACAAAATCAAACCAAATATATTCAAAATGGTAGCCTTTGTTTTTTACTTTAACAATCATTAGGTGTTTCATTCAGGCAGTGAGAGGAATCATTATTTCAACTGAGAATTAACACCATAGTCGTTACGAATTCACTGGCATGTATCTTAGTATTTAGTCGTTCGGTATAAAGCATTATGATAGTTTTCATATTTAGTGATCCCATTTCAATTGTATTCATTAAGAAATAGTGAGGTATTGAACCGAAATCCCGCCGGGCATTTCCCTTAGTTCAGTCTCGTCAACTTAGCATTAGACGTAGTTATGGGCTAAAAAGATTGTAGGTTCTGGAGGCACGGAAGAGGGTAAGGATTGTCCAAGCCTTTCTTCAAAGAGTAGAACTTTCGATCCTCTAGATATGAAAGTAACTAACGTACAAAATTAATTTTATTTCACAAATGAAAATATCCCGCGTCTATTACAATTAAATATGGTAATTTGTATAGGATTTTAAAACGAAAGTGCTAAGCAATTAAAGCTCAGTTACTGATCGAACAAAACTGGTCAAATATGACTTAATATTTTGCGTGTTTGGTTATCCGTATACAATGTGTTTCTACCCAATACAGGCCACTATATTTCATTATTTTAGATAGGGGTGTGCCGTGTAGTTAATATTTCAAACCCTACACTTCATTAATTTTCCATACTCGTTTTCAGACCTGGGCCGGGTCCATTTATCTAAACTTCCGAAGTTATCGGAATCGAGAAGTATTTCCAATCCGTTTTCCCCCATCGACTGGTGGTTGTTTATTGAACAAACTAGGCAAGCGCGATAGATGAATTTTTCAGTCAGTGACTTAGTGATACGCGGAAAAAAGAAAATCCAAGTTCTCCAAACAGCAGTCGAACTTACGACCTTCCGATTACTAGTATGCAAGGTTTCAGTTTAAAAAAATATTACAAATCAAATCTCTGGTAATTAAATAATGCACTCGAAAACGCCAATGAACAATATAACACAGTTCAAGATCCCCCCCCTTTGGGTTTGGGGGGGGGGGGGGGAGGGGGAGACAAGTAATACAATGGTGAATGCCTAAAAAGTACCCAGTAACAGTGTCTCAACTCTTTTTGCAATTTCTTGTAGAAACGCACCCTGGCAATCATAAAATCTCCATACTTTTGTTTTCCCATTTACAGTTCGTTTTATTTGAAGTGGTAAATGGTGCTTTGATTTTTGTTAGTCCGGTCTATTTTTGTTTAAATACCAATGCGAATCAATTTACCGGTATGCTTTCGTTTTTTACCTTTCCCATCATATTTATTGTCCACAGAGAAGGAGGAAGAACTGTAACACGATCAGTCCATCCACTGATCTTTTTTTCCATCCATCCTTCCTGTTTCCCTTTCCCATCATATTTATTGTCCACAGAGAAGGAGGAAGAACTGTTACATGATCAGCTCATCCATCTTTTCCCTCGAGAGAACCCACAGGTCGAACACTGGCCGAGGTTGCCCACAGACTGGGAGGGAGAGGTGCGAGGGTACGAGGGGGGAAGAATGTGGCTGCACGTCATCTTGTCCTCGCACACATCGAAGCCACTTTAAAAACTGACAACAACGACCCGAGAATTTCATTTGCAGAAAAAACGAAAATAGACAAAATATAATTTTGGAACAACAAGTTCTCAAAATTCACCTCTGCGGAACAGCCAGGGAGATAACTTTTCTACTCGAGGATCGAGCGGACCTGATACACCAAACCCTTACTGGTTTCGATTCTGTACCCCGTCGGCCATCAAAAATGGCTGCATTTAGTCTAACATAGGACGACTAAACGGTTTTGTTAACATGCACAAAATTGACCAAGCAACCCTGTGGGTTTCTACAAGCCGGCTAAGTTCACAAAACTTTAGTGGAACTCAACAAAAGAGCTTGCGTGAAGTGGAGTATTTTAAGCAGGTAAGGTACTCAGCCCTGCTTGTAACGGCAATTTTGTTGCATCATTTCGATCGCACACCTTCTCTAAAAGTTGACCTTTTTCGTTCTCTTCTCTGGACAAATACCGGTCATTTGTCAAACCTTGACACTCAGTAGACCTTTACTAGTGCTTCTGGCATTTACCTTGGAAATGGTAAGATCAGCAACAAATACAAGACAAGGCAAAAAAGCAAAACATGTAACATTTCTCTTGAACTATTACTCTCAGCCATAGGATTACAATCCAACGGCTGTAATCATTATTCCGAGCGGGGAGTCCGGAGAGGTTTGGAAAACGTGTTCTACACGCTTCGTGCTTTTTTGTTCGAAGAACGCCGGGAGTACTAAAGGACGGTGCGTCCTAGTACTGCGGTATTTGTGCGCAGACTATGAGTGTAAGGGAAAAGCAGATCTTAGCAAGGGCTACTGGAATCAAAAAGAAAATTGGCGGTCACCAAGTATTTTCAGAGTTAATTAAGCAACAATAATTCTAAAAAGCTTTAAAAATACACGACAATGTATGGTATTTTATACAAATTGAATGTAAATTATTTCTGAAAAAATGCGAGGTTATACATCTCATTGAACGTAAATCTTTGACTTTTCCACTGACGAAGGGCTAAGCCCGAAACGTCTGGACTTATTTCAACATAATGGCACTCAGCACTCGTATTCGAGAACTATATTTTACCTTTCACTGTTTATACATCTCCTTGTCGTTTTGGATTCCAACAACCCTTGCTAAGATTACCTTTCTCGTATACTGCGCATTGTCATAGATTACGCAAATTCTGAATATACCTTTGTATTAGTGGGCCGGAACCGTCCAAGTTACAAACTTGTAAGAAGCTACAGAGTGTACCATTAGTTGAAGAACTCTTCTTCAAACAGGTGTGATTACTCAGGCTAAAAGTGCTCACTTGATAATTAAGTTTGTGCACAGGAAAAAAACATTTGGGCTTAGTTGAAGACGTCGGACTTACATTGGATACTTGCACATGCGGGTTTGAAGTTTGTTCGTGTTTACGTTTGCAAGTCTCTTGTGCGATCAGCTTTGTTCCTTGTATGTTTGCAGCGGGTTTAGAGGTTCTCATGGTGACTGAACTTGCACCACTGCATTGCACCATGTGCTTACCTAGTTGGCCGAGAAGATAAAAGAACGAACAACAGAACAATGCTCCCAACCCTAAAAAACAATGCAGCTGCAGGTTATCAGGGTCCAGTGATAATAGAGCTTTTGAAGGGTGCAGGTCGACTGGACTGAACAGAGCTGTGTTGTCGTATGTTTTCAATCTTTTACTTTGATCTCAAGGTCAAATGATTCGAGAACATTAAACATACTAGACAGTAATGTGCAGTTTCTCATCCAGAAGGCAGTGCGCAGTCCAACTGTCGAGTGAATGTAAAGCGATCTCTCAGTGCTCTATTTTAAAATTTAAAGAAATAAAATGCACGACGTTTCCATTAGAATTCTGCTGATTACGAAGTTGCCGTTTGCTCGGTGGTTTTCAGGTTGTCACAGATGAGAGAACACCAGTTTTAGTCGAAAATCGCCTAAAAATGTGAAGGTTCACACAACGATATTTCACCGTCCCCTTCCCTCAGCCGTCCTGTTGCGTACCTCTTAACACACCAACTGGTGCAGAACTTTCAATATTTACAACCAGTAAAACTTCACGGCGACAAATCACAAATACATTATACTTATTCCAACATAGCTGAATTTCTTTTTAGCTGCTATAAAAAATTATAAACAAACGTTCCAGTCAGTGGTTCAGTAACCATTAATGCTGTGAATGAATTGATGGTGCGTTTGTTTGAAACAAAACGTTACGGATCATCGTCCAAGAGATGCCTTGACCTTATACGTTTTCTCCCACTCGTAGCCTCGTCTTCTCCTTCAGAACTTTCGTCCAGCTCGCTTGCTCCAATCAGGTTCTCTACAACTGCCAATGATATAGGATTACATGCCAGGATGGGCGAAAACTTTTGATGAAAACTTCTTGACATTTGTGAAGTAAAGCTTTTTGATACAGCCTCGACACTTAAGGATAGGATAAAACAACGAAGAATCAGTATATGCAGTAGCCTGCGAAGCTGGCAGTATTGTCCATGCACAAATATAATAATTAGAAAGTTTCACCTTTCCCCCATTCCCTTCATCATTCATGGCTTCACTCCTTGTTTGCCCAAGTTTCCCCTTCCCCCAACAAGATAATGCAATTCCAGAGTGGTCAGTATAAAATATGGGGTGTGTATAAAACGCGGACTACCGACCACGGATTGGATGTAAAACACAGACTGGGTATAAAATAGCTTAACCCTTTCCCGACCAAGAGTGCCATATGGCACAATACGCAATTATGAGCTCAGTATTCGGTCAATTTGTGTGAAATTTGCACAACTAAAAGATCTTTGAAAGATCTATAAATTGAAGGCATAAAATCATGCCCCCCTCCTATATGAGACTTGATTTACCACCCCTCAAACTTTTGGATTTTTTTTCCTTTGTACGTTAAGGGTCCAGTTGATATCTTACAACAAGCAATGCACTGAGAGCTGTACATTAAGCTATAGTTTAGGGGGATACCCAGTATGTACAACGAATAAGAAAATTTTCAATGTTTTTCTTCTTTCGTTTTGGACTTTTCTCACTCTCATATGTGACCTCCTCCATCTCTGTTGGTGTGATTTATAGCACACTCCAGAAAATACCTTTTAAATGGTATATTGCATGTAGTCTCCCAGCTCATAGTCAGCGATTTAGAAAAATTCGCCATTTCCCTTGGACGGGAAAGGGTTAAATAAATTACAGGTTGTTCAAGGTCCCATTTAGTTTATTGGTTTTTCTAACAACCACTGGAAATGTACTGAAATCCAGGGCTTTAATTGGCTTAGAGACCATGATGTATGAGCCATTATATCATGCCCCACAAATATGGAAGGTGTATGTGACAGCCAGAAAAGAAAATATCAATAAACCATGATTCTTTATATTGTGGTTGCCTGGTCGCTTTCAATAAAACAATTACTCCACTTGTGCTTGCTGGATTTGAGATAATTATGGCCAATGCAACACTGCACGCCTTGTGGGCTATCTATAAATCAGCTCAGCCATGTCCAGCACACGCTTATAGAATAATTAACAATAAATTATTCCATGAGCACACGTTGGATATGTGATGATAGATAGCCAACAAGACTCATAAAACAATCAAGAAATGTGATCTTGCTGATTTCGCTTAGTAAGAACAACCAGACGACAATTTAATGATTGCTATTTTTAGGGCATGGTATAATGGCTCATATACCATGGCCATGCACGGCCTCTAAGCCAATCAAATCTCTGGAATTTCATTATACAATGATCCAATTTTTAATGGTACTAATTAGTAAGTACATGTACACATACTAGAAAATTGATAAACTTGCAGTACGGAAATCCACACCAAAAGACTTCCGATTATCATCGAAAATATTCCGATGATGAGCCGAAGATTTCCGAAGTTTGTTACGTGCAGCTTTGAGCTGGGATGAACTATATATAGTATAAGGAGCGTGATCAAGGGATCAAATCCCAGCAACTTCGAATGTGACGTTTTGATAGGATCGCAAATCATAATGAACACGAAGATACTCACATGCTAGTCTTAGTCTTTTGTTGCAAAGCAGACCCGCATATTGATCGGGTTCCAGAATTGGAGCATGGTTGACCAATAACATATTTAGTCGTCTGAGCTATGCAATTCCTTGATTTTCTCTTTAAAAATTACAGAAAGTGTTAGCCGAAGGACACAAAAGTCCAAAGAAGAAGATAAAAGGATACTTACTGTTAGTGAACTCGTAGATTTCTGGAGAGAAATAAGGGACAAACGACAGCGAGATACAGACGCCATTTTGAATTTTTTGCGCATACTCTTGAAAGCGCTGCTTTTGTGATTTGCTGGCTCACCAAGATGGCTTCCAACATGGCGTCTGGAGCTTGTTTTGTAGTTGTCATGATCCTGATTTCTCCAGGGTGTCTAGCTGGGGAAAATCAGAAACTAAGCTATGATAACTGGGATCGTATGTTGGAAGGAGAGTGGATGGTTAAATTGTAAGTAAGTTTGCATAGATCCTGCTGCAGGTGGTGATCTAAGACAGCTGGTCAAAATATTCATCAACCATGCACCCAGAGCAGCTGAGGACTCAAAGTTAAAATAAGTTGGTTCTTTTTGTTCATAGCTTTGCTCCGTGGTGCCCAGCCTGTCAGCATGTTGCCCCAGTGTGGTCATCACTGGCTCTCAAAACTGAAACATTGGGCATAAATGTCGCAGAGGTGGACACAACAAAGGAACCAGGTACGGTACAGACTGTCTAGCTACATGTATACCAAACGATTTGAAACTTCAGTATATTGTTAAAATTTTCTGATATTTTGTGACTGTTTATTATTCTTTTATTGTAGCTCTAAGTGGGAGGTTCATGATTTTTTCATTGCCAACCATATTCCAGTGAGTATTATAATGATTTCAATTTATTACCTATGGTATTTTATATAAATAGAGTACATTTTCATTGTCTCTCTTCTCTATTACATTTTCATCATTATCACCACAACTACCATCACCATCATCATTGTCAACATAACCATTACCACCACCACCACCTTCATCATCATCATCATCATCATCTTCGTCATCATTATCATCGTCCTCGTTGTCATCATCTTTACTATCAGGACTATTATTATAATCATTAACATCTTCTCTGTTTTCATTCTCATTACTGAAATGTAGTTTCATCATTAAGAGCTATTGCCATTATACTAACACCAGCAAATCATTCAATACCAGAGAGTACTTCATTAATGATACTGTCGAGAACTTGATTCAAACTTAGTTACATATCAACCATCTTTTTCTCTCTCTCTCTCTTATCTTTATCAGTGTCAAAAATGGAGAGTTTAGGAAATATGAAGGACCAAGGTCTTTACAGGGATTTATGGACTTCATTAATGACCAGAAATGGAGAGAAATTGAACCCATTCCATGGTGGAAGTCTCCGAGCTCATTTCTGTATGTACAACTCTACACATTAACAAGTAGTCTTTGTATTTTAGCAGCTTTAGCTGAATTTAGGACATGAAAGCACTTATTTGATAGTAAAATTAGATTTGGGATGAGGTTAAGTTTATTGATTGCGACCCTCACTGGAACACATATGGGGACAGTTGACCAGTCGACCTCATCGCCTGATGAAGACTTGTAGTAAACAGTCAAAACTTCAAGATGTACATCTCAAGCGACTACGTCGTGAGACAAACAATAGTGCACATTATTATTATTAAATGTAATACTGCTTTTGAATTCCATGCTCTGCTAGGTTAATTTCCTCAGAGACCAACCTAGCCTTGAACGGCTGACCCTCCGGTCGTCCCACCCAAAGTCCAGTGAAAATCCATCAGAAAGTCTGTCTCACTGACCACTACCCCACCATGTCTCCTCCTTGCCGTGCCGTTTGTATGATAAGGAATATAAAATAGCATGGCGATAATTTTGTAAACAATAATTATTATTAATGGTAAACAATGGCCTAGCTATTAGTTTTACCATGTCATTCTGCGTCTATAGTTACCTTATAGACCGAGAATGGCTCAGGTAAAACTTGAATTTAGAATAAAATTAATAAGAATAAAGTTGAACTTTAACTCTATTTTCACTCTGCAGCATGGTTGATATTTATTTTCTAAGTGATGTTATTTTGTAGTGACAGTGGTATGATAGAAAAGTAAAGTCAATGTTTTCAATGTCTGAAGTATTTTTTAAACCTCAAACAGGATGGGGTGTCTTGGTCTATTGTTCAAGCTTTCCTTGCTTCTTAAGGTATGTAAATTGGTTTGTGATATGTTGACAATAATATTGACAGTAACACACATTGACATTCAAATCCTAGCAGTATGAAGGATGTTTGTCACATGAACCCAGTTTAATGGCCTTAGCTCTCACAAGTCTCCAGTAGCTCAGTGGTAGAACATCCGAACTTGTAAATGGAAGGTCTTAGGTTTGACTCCTGTAAGGAGTACTCAGATTTTTTTTGAGAATATGTCTGTGTCCCTAAATGAAAAAATACATTCATCATTATGGCTTACAGTATAACACCACATTTAGTTCACAATATACCACACATCAACATTCAATCCTGGCAGTATGCAGGATGTTTGTCAAGTGGACCTAGTTTAATGGCTTTAGCTCCCACAAGTCCCCTGTAGTTCAGTTGACTCCTGTTCTGAGAATTAAGATTTCCTTTTTCTGAGTTTACCTGTGTCACTGACTGAAAAATACATCTATCATGTTTGGAGTGATCAATAACAAAAAGGAGTATTCAGAAAAATTTCTGACAAACTGAAAACAAAACAAAAATGGAGCAATATTTTGCCTAAAGATTCAAGCCCACATGATGAAAAACACTACTGTTAATAATGGTGATGACAGTGGTGATGATGTGATGATGAAGATGATGATGATGGTGACAATAATAATGCTTGGAGAGAGTGATGTGTCTGCTTTTTTAGGGGGTAGGTATGGTGCAGTGGTGAGAGCTCTTACCTCTCGCCATTAAGGCTCGGATTTGATTCCTATGATGACGCCATGTGCAGGCTGAGTGTGTTGTTGATTCTTTTTTCTGTTCCAAATTCCAGTTCAACTCATGAGGGCCACCCTAATACAATGTAAATTAACCTTGAGTTAGCTTGATGCTACCCTACCTGAATATTATTATTAAATATGATTATTATTATTAATTTATTTTTTTGTGTGTGTGTTTTGTAATGCTCATTGAAAAATTCTAAGGGGGAGAGGGATCTAAAAAGCCACAAGTTTTACATTATGATACTGAATTGGAATTTCCAGAAGGATAGAGGGGTGGAGGGGTGAAGTAAAAGCCTACCGTAGGATGGATATGTTTGGATACAACACTAATAATCAGATTCAGCGTATGGAAGGCACCACAGTAGTTGCTGCCTTAAGCCCTGTTTACACGTGCAATTTTTTTGCACTCAAGTTGCAGTTTTAAATTGCATGTATAAGCAAGTGGCGACCATTACTGATACAGATCGCTCTTTCTACCAGGACCTACATGAGTTATTTACTGTCACCTATGGTCTCCCTGTATGGGCGTCATATACTATATTTGGAGTGGCAACAGTGCTAACAGGGCTACTTCTAGGCATGGTGAGTTGTTTTATTGGTCTAAATAATTCCTAGCACCATTAATGAATAATTATTAGTTTCCCTTGCAGAGGCTCTTTTGGCTCGTGACGCAATCTATCCTCTCCAGTGAATGTTGGGGAGGAATTAGATTGCGTGACAAGCCAAAAGAGCTTGATTGCGTGACAAGCTAAAAGAGCATCTGCGAGGCAGGTTATTCATGAATTAGCCTTCAACACAGTCATTGTTAGGAATTTCAGGCACTTTCAAGCAAAACAGAAAATTGGCCTAAAAGGTCATTAATGATGGCCTTGCATAAAATCCTTCATCTGCAATCATTTACCTAATTTTCAGTTCTCACAATAATTGTACATAGCAACGGACAATGTTGGGAGACTAAGAATGTTGTCTCTTTGTGAAACATTTTGAACAGTTTACAGTCCTATTTTGTCCTAGTTTTTACAAGTTAATAAATACTGTAAATAAACACATTAAATATTAATTTTTGTGCATAATCCTGAAACAAATTGAAAGCAAAACAAAACATTTCTCTAGTAACTGCACCACATAGCTCACATGGGGTGGGAAACAGCGCATACAAGAAAACTATCCAGCAGTCTAACTACATACTGTACATGTAACCATCACAAATAATTTGAACCTGACACATTATTTGTAATATTTTTGTATTGTCTCTGAGCAATCCTGTTTGGTCATTAATTTTTTATCAGTTGATAGTACTTGTATCAGACTACGTACTTGGGGGTCCATCTGTGATCCAGCCCCCTGAAATGCCTGCTCAGCCTTCAAAGAAGGAGGAGGAGGTGACTGGTGAAGAAGTTGATGAGGAAGGTGACAAGGAAGAAATGGCAGACAAGCATGGCGATGACACTGAAAAGAGTGGCGTGAGGAAGAGAGTATGTATTAGCAAGGTTTATTTGGCACTTGTCTAGAAGCCTTAAAAAAACAAAAGCTGTGTTTCACTGTCTATAGACAGGTACCCCATTAGTACCAGTGCATCTAAGTCTGGTATCCCTGCTAGTCCATCACAGGACACCCAGTATTACTACTCATGCTGAATTGGATGCTAGTTGATCACAAGACACCCAGCATGAAGCTGTGTCTTGTCTAAGGATACCATGGACTGGAAGAAAACAAGAAGACAAAATTTAAACTACTGTGTGACTGTCAAAAGGCTCCATTAAGACAATAATAGAGTGACACTCTTTTAAAACACTTCAAAGCTTTTAATCGCTAACAGGCGAGCAAACAGATGATGATGAAGAAGGTTTAAACTAGAACAATAAAAAAAGAACATTAAATTAAAACTAGAGTGATACAAACAACAAATAAACAGGCAACTAAAAACTTGCATTGTAGAGTCTCTAAATCCGAAAAACTGCAAATACTTCAGCAAACCGAAAAACTGCAGGAAACATTGGCGAACTGAGAAATGGAAAACTGGATAGCATCTGCTATAGTGTGATTTTTGAACCACACTGTAAAGTACAAAATAACAAAATAAAAATAAGCGAAAGAAATTAACAACATATAAAACAAGTAAATGCTAATGAAAGGTGCTAAACACAAAGCGGAACCGAGATAGCCATAAATTTAAGGTGAACTGGAGTGAAAACATGTGAACAACTGACAAACAAAAGTGAGAACAAAAGATAATTTAGGCTAAGATCCTACTCACTGGCCTTTTTGTTTACCGGTAAATAGATAAGATGTTTAGCACTAAGAGCTTGTAGGGTCTGTATTTTAACAATAGGGAACTTAAGCACAGACTTTGCTGAGCCACGGACGGCAACCGGAAATTGACTTTGTCCTTTTTTGGATCATTTTTACTCCATCGCATTTGTAACGTCAAGCCATAGTCATCAACAAGAGCTTTTTTCTGTCCGTGGTAAGGAGCAAAACCATGCCAAGAAAGGAAACATTTGACTTTGGGATGCCGTCCATGGCTTACGAACGTCTGTGCCTAAGCTCCCTAATATGAATTGTTGGCATCAAAGCCCTGCTAGTGATGAATTTGTTACCATCGAGATAATCATTTTAATACAACTTGGTCTTGTTGTTTGATTTATAGGTGGTTGCCACTACTGATTGACCAGAAGTCGGAATGTTAATAGCAAGCATAGGGCATTAAGATCTCCTGGAAACCAGCACAATAATTTAATAAGGTTATCAGTATGCATGGAGCAAAAGAGCAGTACTTTCTTGTAGCATGTTTATCATGCTGAACAAGGTGGTTCTACCTTTTAGGGAAGTGGTCCAAACTACTATACCTGAACAGGACCTACCAAACCACAAAATAGATGGCCTGGCGGTCTCTGCCTGCATCCCGCTTCCTCAACCTCAAAAGATGGTGTCTTTATTGTATAGCCACCTCTCTATCCATCAATAAAAGATGACAATGAGATTCAAACACAATCTTGTAGCCAGAATCTTGTTAGTCACTAAGAGAGACTCTCGGGAACTGGAATTTTATTACCGCAGGATTTCTGCAGTAAAACAATGCAAGCCATTTTTTACAATAACTGTCCAAATTCCCACGCGCTGATTGGCTCGTAGCTATTGTCTATAAGAGTACAGACAATAAAAATGACGTCAGATGTAACGCGCGCGCTTTCTCGACGAAAAGAAATAGCCAATTCCGCTCGTACTTTTTCCATGTTATTGTAAAAAGCAAATCGATGACAGTTTTCTATGGTCTATACTCTAATAGACCATAAAATGACGCCATAAAATGTCCAAAACTTGGCAGTGAAACCACTCGCCTGCGGCTCGTGGTTCCACTTGAGTTTTGAACATTGTTTGACGTCATTTTATGATCTATAAGAGTATAGACCAAAGATTTGTTAAATGGAGCAGCCAATCAAAGAATTTGAATAAAATTCCAGTTCCCCAGAGTCTCTCCTAGCAACCAACCCGCTGCCCAAAGAGAATGAGGACTCTGGGTACGAGATTGATTCAAACCTCTTTTTTGCTGACTCTTGCTAGCTGAATATTTCTGTGTCACCCCCAGACAAGATAAGCCCTCTTTAAACAAACTTGTTATGACCAGTTCCCTTAAATCTGTGGATGAAATCCAACAATGTAACCATTCAAAATAAAGCCATTTGGCAGTACTTTCCTGTGGTACTGTTTATCATATTGTGCAAGGTGGCTCTAGCTTTTAAGTCTATGGATGGAATCCTAATAGAAGACAATTTCAAGAAATTTTTGAGGAGTGCTTTCTGTCAGTGCTGTGTGCATGTTTTTCTAGCAAAAATAGAACATTTCTCGCATTACTGTGTTGGTGTTTAAACGAGGCAGAGAGCTGAAGAGTCTAATCTTCACAAAACCCAGAATGAAAATTTACGTAGAGATAACAACATTCACCAAAGGAAAATAAAGTAAGCCTTGCTGGAACCATAAATAAATTGGTTTATGTGTTATTTTAATGCAGCCATGATGTTACACATGTACAAACATTTTTGGATAGAAAATTAATGTTTCTACAGAATAAAGGAAATGTGTGAGGTGAATTATTTCAGCTTGTGCAGAGTTTATTTCTCACCTTCACATGTGATGTTTTACACCATGTTGAATCCACACACCTCCTCCCTTGGCTTTTACTGTGAATATTACTCCACTCCCCTCCCTTGCAATTTTTTCCCTTAGTGTGTCTCCACTGCCCTTTCCCCCCCAGGATCTGACACCATGGTTTACTCTGCACCTCTCCCCTGGGGTCTTACCTTGAGGGTAACTCCACACCACTCCTCCTCCCAGTGGTCTTACACTGAACAACTGAGTGTGACTCTACTCCACTCCCCCTATTAACTTGTCTGTTCTTTCACTCCCTATTGGTATCCCCTCTTTGGTCTTGTGCTTTGTGATTTCCTGAGTCCTTACATCGAGATTGACTCCTCAGATCCCACCCTCTGACTTTACACTTAGGATGCCTCTACACGGTCCCCTGATGCTACATCCTACACTTATTGTTACTCCACACCTCTCCTTCTGAGAGCATACACTGAATATGACGATTCGCCCTTCCTGGTTTTCTTACACTCCACACTTTTAAACCTACTCACCAACCAGAGGACCTTATACTTAATGCCACTTTCCCCCGCTAAGGCACTTATGCTATCCAAGCCCCCCCTCCCCCCAAGCTTCCTTACATTCAGCATGACTCCACATCCTTCTTCCTGGGTTTTTATACTAAGCAGAACTCTGCACCTCACTTTCCTGAGCTCCCAGTCTCCGGTAGGGCCTGGCACTTTAACTGAGATTTTTCACTCTTTCCCTTGGGATCTTCCACCAACACTGTGAATGGGCTCTTCCTAACCTGCCCGTCTTGTATACTATGCTAACATCAATTATGTTCACCAAATCTGCCCCTGGCATGGGTCTCCGCAATCTCGTACCCAGAGTCGTCAGGCTTTTTGGTCAGTGGGTAGGCGCCAGGAGAGACTCTGTAGAAGTAAAAAAAAATTTTTTTGATTGGCTGCATTCTCTTTGGGGTCTCCGAGGATATGAAGGATTACAATGAGTGTAAACAAACACCCACTATTTCCCCCTGGTGTCTTTTAGTGATACTGTACCACTTCCCATGCTTCAAGACTTCTTAACCCAGGGTGGGTGGGTGGGGGCAATAAAAGATACCCCACTAAGCAGTCGATTTGGCGCGAAAATGCAATACGATCAGCGGTTATCCCCAAAAGGATAATTTTTGGCGGGAACTCTATACAAGATGGCGGACAATGAAGGTTCTTCACAACACAGTCAAAAATCTTCGCAGTTTAGCCAGTCAGATCTCCCGGAACTTCTAAACCAGTACTACAAAAGATTATTTCCGTACAAATATTTTGTGCAGTGGCTTTCTTACGGAGGCGGTAGGTGATTTTATTGAATTAGAAGCATTGAAATGTATGGCGATCGTTCGATCGTTGAATTTGACTGGGTTTAGCCAGTAAAATTGATTGTGTCGTTTTCTTAGTGCCCAAGACTTATTTCGTCCATCGTGAGTTCTCATTTACGTTAAAAGATGACGTCTACTTGCGGTACCAGTCGTTTGCGGATCAACAAGAATTGGAAAAGGAAATCTTGAAACGAAACCCGTACAAAATTGACATCGGAGCTGTCTTCACTCACAAGGTAAACTGGATGCATTTTCTCTTTTTAAGCTTCGATCCCCTTAACGTATCAGGAAGCCAAAACTGTTAAGCTTAAGTTCAGGTATGTTTCTAGTAACTAGTGGTGTCTACTTGTTGAATGAGCCAGGCAAGATTTACCCCTCAGTATTAGCGGCATGCCCCCTCTCCCCCCCCCCCCCCCTTTATAAATTGCTCCATTTTTCTTTTCCTTTTATCAGTGTTGCAACTCTGGTTACAACAGAAAGAAATTGATTTTACTGAACCTCAGGAAAATTTCATTGTTAACACTTTATACTTATTGTGCGTATAGTAGATTTTTATCTGTATCAGTGCAGATGCTTATAAATTTATACATGTTGGTGGAGAGTAGATAACTAAAGGTAAATTGGCCACCGTAAGTAGATTTGAGGGCTGACGTTTTGAGCGTTAGCCCTTCATCAGAGCGAATCAGTAGAGAGTACTCTGTGAGCAGAGATTCCTTGGTTGCCCTGTGCTACCAGGCATGGGTGGCCAACGAACCTCTGCTTGCAGGGTAGGTCCAGAGAGACAATGTGGAACAAAGTTTTTGTATAAGCACACAACGAAATGGCTGCAGTCGCAACTCAATGTACAATACCACTGCACTGATTGTTACTATCTGCATAAAGTGAGGGTTGCTGATGCTTGTTTCTAACTCTCAGCCAAAAGATCACAAGATGATTAAACCTGGAGCATTCCAGGCTGAAGAAAAGGAGCTGGTGTTTGATATTGACATGACGGATTACGATGAAGTCAGGACTTGCTGCAAGTGAGTCATGTTGTAAAGAGTGATCACCATGTTATTTCTCCTTACGTCCTTAGGTGATAAGAAGAAAGAAGGTCATTTACTGGAGGGTGTTGTTGTCATGCACTGCAACATTTTAGTGGTCAATGTCTATCAAATTACTTCAGGTGTAAATTAATTATGCAGTGTTAAGCAAACAGGCAATGAGAGGAATGAAAAGCATAAATCAAGGAACATTTTTATGAATCTATAAATTGCCAAAAAGAAAAAAATCTCAAGATAATCATGATCTAAAGGAGAATTAATAGCTTGAGCTTGCAGTTGAAGAGGTTATGACAGCATAGACAAATCTCAAACCTGACTGACTGGTGGGATGATTGACTGACAGATGGACTGACTGACTGATTATTTCTTTTATTGTACATATCTCACCTTTTACTGACCACACACAATTTTAATAATTTTTCAATTACTTATTACAGGACCCCATAAGCTATGTTAGCTTTAAAACCCACCTTGTTTTAAATAAAAGTTGTTGTTGTTGATTTATTGACTGACTGACTGACTGACTGACTGACTGAATGATTGATTGATCAACTGACTGATTGATTGACTGACTGATTGATTGATTGACTGATTGACTGACTGATTGATTGATTGATTGATTGATTGATTGATTGATTGACTTACTGACTGACTGATTGATTGATCGATTGACTGACTGACTGATGGACATACTGATTGATTGGTTGATTGATTGACTGATTTGTTGATTGAGTGAGTGAGTGACTGACTCACTAATTGATTGATTGATCAATCGATTGACTGACTGATGGACAGACTGATTGATTGACAGAAGTTGGTAGCTTTACTAATGGATGCACTATTTTCCATTGATTGATTGACTGACTGACTGACTGACTGATTGATTGATTGATTGATTGATTGATTGATTGACTGATGGACAGACTGATAGACTGACAGGTTTGAAAGCTTTACTTTTTGATTCACTATTTTCCATTGATTGACTGACTGACTGATTAATTGATTGATTGATTGACTGACAGAGGTTTGAAAGCTTTACTAATGGTCCACTCTTTTCCATCATAATAGAGGTGCAGACATTTGCAAGAAGTGCTGGTGGTTTATGGTTGTAGCAATGAAGATAGTGGATTCAGCTCTTGAAAGTAGGCACTGTCAAAATAATGTATTCAAAACTAATTTCATTGTTCTTGCTAAAAAGGAGGTGATAAATTTGCAAAAGCAGTTGGAGGCCATCTTATTAATGTTTCCCGGGGAATGATGGAAGCAAGATGACCGCAAAAAAAAAATGCTCAAACCAAGCACAATTTCTTTACAGGCAACACATTTTCAACATGATATTATCTGCTGGGTGTTTTTACATTATTTATGGAAAGAAAATTCCCAAAATAAGGACAATTTTTTTTTTTCAAAATACGATGAATTTTGAAGCGTTTTCAATAATTCCGGAGATATTTTTTCCCGATAGCCAGTAACATTTATGTGAATAGACAGTAGAAATAACGGGCGACCAGCTCTTAACAAGAACCCTGAATTCATCTCTAGTAATGCATTAGTAAGACATATGTTTTTAAATTCAATATCCTCGCTGGGGATGCCATGTAGAACCTTCTGCATTCAGGTTACACCTGTGTGGATCTGAGTTGAATAAGGTATAAAAAGGCTGGGTTTTTTTTTTCAGTGTTTAGTTCTTTTTTCATACATTTGCTACCAGATGTTTGCTTGGCACCCCTCCGTCCCCTCTGCAATGATAACCTACTCTGCACCCAGTTGTGTTTGCTTCCTGCTCCCTTGAACTTCACCTCCAGGTCCCTTTCTCTTCTCTTCTCTATGTGGGAAAAACCGGATCTAAACAAGGCAAACTGCAAATATCCAAAAAGAAAATTGGGGATAGTGGTGTATTTCTTAGACTTATTTAAGCAATAATAATGAATTATTCTAAAAAGCTGTAAAATACAAAGCAATGTGAGGCTTTTTTTTTTTTTTCAAAATTGAAGTCAATTACCTCTGGAAAATGCATGGCTACCCCCAATTTTCTTTTTGGGTACCCTCAGATGCACATGTACTTTTCCTGGGTAGTTATAAACTGCCCAAAATATCCCTGTTTTAGTAGGCGCTACCAATAGGAAACCCAAGTTTCTGGACGATCCAAGATGCACACAATACATGTGCAGTAACAAAAGGAGGCACTGTTCTTAACAGACCTTGATATTCTGTATTGTAGGGGATTTTGGATTCCAGCACAGATTATGGGTTTACAGTGGTCGCCGTGGTGTCCATTGCTGGGTTTGCGATGCATCTGCAAGAAAACTTTCACAAAATGCTCGATCAGCTGTTGCAGAGTATCTCAGTGTTATCAAGGTATTATTTATAATCGTGATAGATGTATTTTTTAGTCAGGGACACTGAGGCTCACACTTGGAAAAAGAAAATATGAGTTCTCTCAACATGAGTCGAACCTAAGACCTTCCGATTACTAGTTCAGATGCTCTACCACTGAGCTACGGGAGACTTGCAGGAGCTAAGGCTGTAAAACTAGTACTCGTACAAGAGCTAACCACGACTATAAACTTTACTTGAGAAGAGCGGTTTGTAATTGCTACAAATATTCTTTCTTTATTCGCATTGTAAGTAAATGGAATGACTTGCCAGGATATGTTGTACATGCCGAATCATTATCTGTTTTTAAGAGTAGACTTAAAATTTACCTGAATATTTATTGAATCAGTAGCTATCGAATTTTATCTAGTTCTAGAAATTTTTAAATATTTTGCAAGTTTTTTTTAGTTAGGGAAATTGTTTTTGTACAGGGTTAACCTCACGATTTCCCTATTCAGGATGTTTTTGTATTTGTGTTAAAGCCTCCTGAATAAAATGTTATGTTATGTTATGTTATGTTATGTTATGATTATAATCGTGTTGTTACTGTTGGCTGTAAGTAAGCTGTAACTGAGGTTGGCTGGCCAGCTGGCTGTAACTAAGATTTTGCTTGATGTTAGTCATTCATTCCCTTGAAGATTGCATTTTGTTTCAACTGCACCTAAATTATTATAATTTTAACTGTTATAGGGTGGTGAAAATCAAGTCAAGAAGGTGAATCTCCGTAAACCTTACCATCCCTACATCAGGTAATAAAATTTCATAATCAAAAACACCAGAATTCCAAACTCAATGCTAATCTTGGTTCAGGTATGTTAACTGTAGTTTAGTGTGGTCTTTTTACTTAAGGTAGCTGAAAAGCATTGTACTGTATGTATGTTGGTGTCTCACACCTCACCCTACTGACAGAATGCCTGCTTTGATTTTTACAGAAATTCGTTGAAAATTCTTCAAACACACTTTGTCGACCTCGTGATTGATAAACAGGATATTCTGTCCTGTAAAGAAAGCTGGGATGGTGTGCTTGCCCTAATACCTGAATGTATCCTTTAACCTTTTTATGATTTTTTTTTTTAACTTCTCCTAATATAAGGGAAAGGCTTAAAGAGTTTTAAGAACCTGATAATCTCACAAAAATTTAAACACCATAAAATCAACCTGATTCTTTAACATGCACCAGCTATGAGAAATGAGCTGAATTCATCCTGGTCAAAAACAAAGAAGACATCAAGACAGAGATGGGAAGAGCTTGAAGCTAAACTGGACAACAGTCAGGTAAGATTAGGTTAGTTAATGTCGAGTGTGACCAATGTGCGAGCCAGCGAGCCAAACGTGCGAGCCATGCGAGCCAAATGTGCAAGCCATGCGAGCCAAACGTGCGCGCCATGCGAGCCAAACGTGCGAGGCATGCGAGCAAAATGTGTGAGTCATGCGAGGCACGAACAACCCCCAACATAAATGCTAACCATTAAGCTAACCGGGGAACTTCTTAAGCTAACCTGAGTGCTATTTAGGCTAACCAGAGTGTTTTTAGGCTAACCTGAGTGCCTCGCACGTCTGCCTTGCATGGCTCGCTGGCTCGCTGGCTCGCTGGCTCGCAGATTGTCAAGACCCATTAATGTCACATGGCAAAACATTTTGCCTTTTACTTTTCACATCTGGGTGTGCACAATAAACAGCAGCATAGGAAAGTACTGTTCAGTAACTTTCATTTGAATGGTTACACTTTACTATTTCGTCCACAGACACAAAAGTTAGAACCACCTTGTACAGCATAAACAAACAGCATCACAGGAAAGTACTGCTCAGTAGCTTTCATTTGAATAGTCACACTTTAAGATTTCATCCACTGACTCAAAACTTAGAACCAGGTTTTACAGCATAATAAACAGTGGAACAAGAACATACTGCCCAATAACTCTTTACAATAAATCATTGGTCACACTTTACTGAGACTTCAATCTTCAGAATTGGTGAAGTGTGAGAATGGTGTTATGCGTAGTAAATTTATAACATTTATAGAATCATTTTTAATCTTTTTCTTTAGAAACCAGAAATCAAGGATGAGATAATGTTTCAATACTGTTTTCCTCGCCTTGATGTGAATGTTACCAAGGGCCTCAATCACTTACTTAAGAGTCCATTCTGTGTTCATCCTAAGACAGGTACTTTAGTAGTTAACTAAATGACAACTCTCCTTCAAATAGCCTAACGTAAACTCCCCCCCCCCCGCACTGTTAAGCCCATAGGTCCATGTGTACCTGTAAACCAAAAGCCGCACAGCCAACTATAAGCCCCCTCCCCCCCTCTAGTTTTGTTTTCGTTGTTAGTTTTAATTAATTTTTTTATTCCAAGTAATTTTTGATGTTTTAAAAACCAGTAAATGAAAAACGTATTTTTGATCAACACTGCTATATAGCTCATTTCTGAATGGTTTTTATTTTCTGGTTATAAGCCCCCCTCGGATATTACCCCCTCCGTTTATAAGCTCATCAAAAACCCAGTGGTCGCCCAGGGCTTGTAAGTGGCAGTTTACAGTTTATAGTTCAAGTTACATATCACCAAATTTAATATAAGAGAATGGGTATGAAGCCAAACAAGTTTCTTTGTTATATGTTTTTGTTAACAATTTTGGCCTTGACCCTGCACAAACCACGATAGATTTTGAAATGTAGATTCAGCTGTAGTGTGAACGTTAAAACAAAGGATTGTGCATGGTCGCAGCCCTTCCAACCTAAATTACAGCGCCACTATCAACTTTGAACATCGCGTCTAGTTTTATTACCAGTCCCTCAATTAACTATGATATCACCTATTGATCACACATACTGTAACTTTTTTTTAAATTATTTTTATTTAATTCAATATTTATCCGGGGGCATCCAATTTAGCAGAGCTAGTTTAAATGGAGCCCTGACACAGTAGAAGACAAAACATTGTTACATATCACCAAAACTCAGTTATGTATTTAATGATGGTCAGCCAGTCAATTAATTTGTAATGAGAGACTTGGAGAGAGAGATTTAGAATATTTCCATTTTTACAGGTCGTGTATGTGTTCCGATTAGTATGCAAGATGTGGAGACCTTTGATCCATTTATAGTCCCAACCATCAGGTATAAATTGTATAACTTTTTTCCTCTGATTTCATGTTTAAAAGGCAAAGTGCCAGTAGTTATGGACCACTAGGTGTTATAATGTTGTTGTAAGGGCTGTACCATTAGTGGATTAAATATTTGGCTAGTATTTTCTGCCTGTTGTTTGATATCAGTTACATGCTATCACTTGAACTCATGTGGGTCAAAATGTATATTCCTAAACTTTGGATCGAGAGGTGATAGGTAGAAGGCAGAGATGCTGAAGAAAAAAAAGGAACTTACATATCAAGTAGAAAATTGTTCAGAATTTACAAATTCTGGCCCTATGAAACTCTCCTGTTAGGAATAAAGGAAAGAAAGTTTAAATGGTTCAACCATGTCATTCGGTGCCACCACATTGTACACCCTTCCTTTTGCTCACATTATGCACAGATGAGTACAAGCAAACAGGGAAAAGCAAGACCCAAGAAAAACATGGCTTGCGAAATTAATAGTAAGGAGTGAACAGGACTTTAACTTAGTTTGGGACACAAGAATGGCTGATTGACTACAGGATAGGAGGGGCATGATTGGATCTCTAAAAGTTCATATACAACCCCTTTAGGCTATGGAAAATAATGATGATGATGATGATGATGATGATGATGATGATGATGATGATAGTGATGATGATGATGGCTCTTTTTTGCAGGACGAAAAGTGGGGAAGTTGGGGCCCACAGGCCTTCCACAATATCGAATATTAATTTATTTTTGGAAACTTATGATTGCAAGGGACCACATGACACATGAATTAACTGTTCTGAATACGTCTCATTGCCTGATCTCTTGTAGTAGAAATTGCACATGCCAGATGTCAGTTTATGCGTAAATAAACCAAACTGATTGCAGGGCTGACACTACGGCAAAGGGCTTATTTATTTGGGCCAATATTTCAACTAGTACAACTAATCTTCTTCAGGGCCAGAGTTACAATGAAATGATTACATATCCCTGAAGAAGACTAACTGGTACCAGTTAATAAAATATTGACCCAAATAAATAAGCCCTTTACCGTAGTATCAGCCCTGCAATCAGTTTGGTTTATTTGAAAAGTTCCATGTATGATATAGGTCATTCCATGGTACAGTATGCTGTAAGTTCTTGTATGTTAATTTGCAGCCAACTTTGTGATGAAATTGATGAACATGAGAAGAATTCCCCAGACATGATTGAAGAAGAAAAGAAAAAGATTCCAGGTGACACATTATTACTAGTCTAATAATAATCAAAGATGACGGTGTTTATTTGACGTTACGAAGCTCTCTCTCCTTTACCAAGTTAATGATGATGTCATCCACCTCCTGCAAAATCTGTGGGGGGTTCATCCCAAGATCCATTCATTTGTTGTCCCATACAATCTTGACTCCGATCTGTATTAGGAGTGTGTTCTTTCTACGTGGAACCTAGCTAGTCTTGTTTATTTATTTCAATATAATTGATTTTTTAAAAGTGTGATTATTGCAATAACAAGTTGTGCCCCAGGATATAATTCTAATTAGAACAAAAACCTAAATTTAAAAATATTTAAAATACTAAGTCCATAGTTTGGCACCCACAAACAACTTTGATGAGCACAGTTACTCTGAAACTTGTTGTCTCCTCAAAAGAAGAGATTTTTTCACTTATAAAAAAAGAAACATTGTTCAAAGTTGTCAATAATTATTAATACAGTGGAGGACATGCTTCTCTCACCATTTCAGTAAGAAAGAATCTCTATGTCTTTTTTTGATAAGTACAGGTATGATCATGACAGGTCACAATTCACTTGATCATAATTTTTTGGTGGAGCTCCACGTGCCCTATTTTTCTTAGGATAGAGGACCACTTATTCATCAGTTGATATACTGTCAGGTGATACCTTCAGTAAATAAAGTTGTATTATTATTATTATTATTATTATTATTATTATTATTATTGCCCTTTGGAACATGGATTTTTTAAGTTATGATAATTTATTCAATATAAAAGCTCTGTCAATATCTTAATTACAGGTTTTAAATAATTCAAATAATTATTTTGAATTTCTCCCAGTTAAGGCTTCTTACCAGAGCTGTAATTAATTTTCAGCTTACAAGAAAACTTCCCTTGTGAAACCCATTGGTGTCTTTATACAGTTTTTGAAGGGACTTGATAATGAAAATGACAACAGACGAAAAAGTTTTAGGGCTACTGAAGGTTAGTGGACACATGGAAAGCCATCATCTCATTAGATTTTGTCATGCCATTTGGCAGACTCAGGTCCCTTAAGTTCAACTACAATGAGGGACAAAGGGTTGGGACAAATTCGTATCTACGATGTTTCCCTTCGCACATGACAGGCACACTGTATTGGCAAATGATAAGTGTCTGTTCCCCAATGCCCAACTCCTTGCAGTGTTGAGCCCGTGTAAAAAAAACGAGTTGTGTATTTCAATATTATCTCGGGGAGAGGGGTGGGGTTATTCAGATGGGCTTGGTTTCATTAGTCAATCACACTAAATTTGCAGTTAAAAAGGACTTTGTAACATTTGTCCCAAGACCTTTTGTCCTAGATTGTAGCTTGGTCACTGGCCCCTTGGGATACATGTGTTCTCAATGATAGCAAATCCTCAACATTTTGTGGCAGGGGGTGGGGAGGGTGGTGCTTGAAATTTGTGATCTTGGTACTCTTGTTTTTTTTTTCTTCTTCTTCTTTTTATTTTATTTTATATTATTATTATTATTATTTTTTTCTTTTGAGGGGGGCAAGGGTGTTGTCATTCTTTTTGTTTCTTTATTTATCTTCTTGGTTTTTTGCTACTTTGTTTTATTTTGGTTGGAGAGGGTGGGGAAATTCTGGAAGGCAGTTTTGTATGATTTGAACTGAGATAAGAAATCTTTCCAATTAGACTTATTTGAAATACTATTTTACAAGCCTTAAAAGTTTAAAAAGAAAACAAAAAAAAAAGATTTTCAACTAATAAAATCATCTTTAGGGTAAAAGACCTTCCACTACATGCGTATTTTACATGATTTAGGTGATTCCCTATATAGGAACAGTTTCACTTCATAAGAGTGAACTTGTTTGTACAGACTGTGATACCATTGTTGGACCATTAGGCCTTCAATAATTCTATGCTTGTGCGCAATACAAAGTATTAACCAACAAAAGGATGAGATAGATTGTCACGTAGGTGACCGGCCTTTTGATGGTCATGACAGGGGTTGAATGTTCATTGATTCCCACTCCATACTTCTCATGGTTTCATCGATGTAATTAGCACCGCAAGATTTATTGAACTCTCAACTTATTGCTATCAGCAATGCCACATGAATACAAAAAGACAGGGCCTGGCATACTTTGTGGCTGTCATTTAGTGTCATTGAATCACTTAAATAAAACTCAGTCCCCAGCCTTCTTGACGCTTTAAAATGTTGCTGGTATTGCAGCACTTAACATATTCTAATATTTTGTCTTTTTTTGCTGTTTTTCAGAAAAGAAAGGAGAGTGGTGATGGAAGGGTGGTCATGTCAACAGAATCCACTCTTCTGCGTATCAAAAATCTAGAACGCAATTTATCCCTTACATTTACAATGTATTTAGAGTCGTTTGTTTGCCCTTCTATCAGATAAAGTTGCCACAGCTAGCCATCAAAGACAGCCACACTTTTAAAGATAGACTGCCCTCCAAATCAAACACCTGTAAATTCCGGGAAAAAAGCACTGCTCTAAGGTGGAGACCTGTTTTAAAGATTAGCATTGTTCTATAATGAATAACTCCTTTGTAATGAAAGAAAAGCCTCTCTAAGGCAGACACCTTTATGTTGTATGTAAACTTCCCATTTGCTTAATAAAATGTTTGCAGAATGATAAATTTGTTATGTAGTTGATGTCTTTATCTGAAAGTGTTCAAAAATGTTTTAAAGGAACCAAAAACGACTTTCTGGTGAATATTCAAAATCTAAGAATCGGTTGATAAGTTTAAGGATGCTTCTTTTTGCTACCGCTCATACAAGATTATTTCGGTTGACTTTATCAATCTTTGACGCTACATCGTATTGAAAGTAAAATTCTAAGCTTTCGACTCCGCTAGGGTCTTGTTCACAGTGATTTGGTCAGGTCACGTGACATGTCACCTGACTAGTCTTGTCCAGATCACTGGAAGGTTGTATCTCCCCCGTCTCTATTTAGGGTTGGCTTGTGGGCTCTGATATAGATCGCCTCCCGAACTCCTCTCGTAAGCCAGTCTGGATCTCTATCCAAAATCCGTGCCTCCACATCGTGTTCTGGCCTATCTTTGTTGATGTGTCGAAACACTTCTGAAGAGGTACAGCTTGGTCTCTTATGTTCTAAAAAACGTGGCTTTAATGATCTTTCCGTTTCCGCAATGTATGTTTCATTACATTACTCTCCTCCACACACGATCTTATAATCAGAGCCACAGACTTCTTTCGGTTCCAGGCGATCCTTATGTTTACACCGGATTTCCTTGAGTTTTCTTGGTGGCTTGATGTATGTCTTAATGCCGTACGAACTCATCACTCTTTTGATTTCCTCTGTCGTGCCTTTCACGTAGGGGATGCCGACTGTTGTTCTTTCGGCGGACCCTCCTGGACCGGAGTTGAAATGCGCCCTGTTTTGATGGCTTGGGTTTTAATGCCTTGTTAAATGCCCATGTTGGATAGCCGCACTTATGTAAAGTTTTGTTGATATGTTGTTTTTCCTGACGCAGGTCTTCGAGGTCTGATGTTACACTGTCGGCTCTATGATGCAATGTGCGTACAACGGAGAGCTTGTGTTCTAATGGTTGGTTGGATTTGAAGGTCCTGGAAGCGATTGAGGTTACACACGAATTGCTAGTTTGTTGTGATGTCTTTGTGATAACGTTTTGAGCTTCTGGCATTCATCAGGAGGCAATCGATCTTAACAACATTCGAAGCAGAAACCAGTCCAGGGTTACGACTGATGTCACCAGACATAAGAAAGGTAGCATGTGAGTTGTTGTAGTAACAAACATGGCTCATTTTCATTACATGGTACAGTAATAAGAGTTGACTTAATAGCCAAAAACAGAAAAATAGCAACGGCTTTCACAAAGCGCTTGGAGTGACGACCTGATTCCCTTAACAATGCCAACAATCCATGCCCATCGGAGGAGCAATCGTTTTCGGGAAAACGGCAATAAAAATTGTAAGAATGAAATAAGGTAAAAGGAGTTCAAGACTAGCGGTACCTCCAAGACTACATGTCGTTCACCATTATGTCATTTTAGCCCGTGTGCATACTCAAACCTCAAAACGTACCACATGCAATACAAAATGACTACATTATCATATATATACAGAGCTGAATCTCAGTTGAAGTCAGTTAGGTGGAACTGAGGTGCCAACGAAAGGGATCTGTCTCATATGGTCTAGGGGCCCACTTTTCTCTTGTTCACTGTCTTGTCGGGGACAAGGTATCGGAAAGCAGCGCGAAACCCATCTCCAGCTGGCATAAGCAAACAACGGGCCGAAATCTCGTGGTGCATCGTCATGGTGCAACACTCCGGCAAAGTGTCCAGAGGTACCGCTGTGGGCTGTATTTTTCTCTCTTTTTCAGCCATTTTGATATTAAGGCTGGTAAGTTGCCCGAAGACATCGTAGGGAAAGAAGCGTTTCATTCATGTCCCTTGTCAAGTCCTTGTCAAATTATCGACGGGTATTGGTACTATTCATAGCTAATTCTGCACATTAAACAGTGAGGCGTGTTAGTCCAATCTACCACTAAAAACTAGACAAAATATGTACAATGCACTTGTAATGCCCTATTTTAATTACTGAAGTCGCGTATGGGGAAATATTGCGAAGGGGTTTATCTGATAAACTCCAAAAGCTACAGTATAGAGCTGCTAGAATTGAATTGTTACCCTTCTAGTTATGAGAACCATTCAAGTGATCTGATTGGGTGAACTTGGCTTGGAAAAGTTAGAATTGCAACACACAACACATTCTCGTCCCGAGACTGCCCACGGTTTTTGTTTTTTTCGTTTGTTCAATTACTGCACGATCGATCCGCTGGCCAAAAATTCTTAGGCTCTGGGAGCCAGGATGCACACACAACTCGACAGTACCTTACGCATGCGCACAGCCATACCACCCGAGCAGTAGGCATCAAATACCGAGCTCTTTCCATGTGCACACTGGTAGGTGATCAGAGGATTCCTAACCACCCCCCCATCCCCCCCCCCCCCCCCCCTCAAGCCCGGTCTCCTACACTCTCCAGTTTTCTGTTGGGCTGAGTAGAGTAGCCAGTACTTCAGTAGTGATAAAGTATAAAATTACATGAAGTTTCAGAATCTGCTGTGGAATTCAAGTCAGGTTAAAATTAGCCAGTAACGATGACGTAATATTATAAATTAGTTTACACTCGTGACCTGAAAAAGCTGATCGCCTAAACTGAAATTCGCTTTGCAAGCACATTCCTGAGAAACACGAAGCAGTGGTCGATGTTTTACAAGTTCTAAAGCAACAGTTGTCTGGTTGTACAGTAAAGATCGGCGGTTGCTTCAAAAAAGTACTGGTACGTACGAACATAATATTCAACTGTGGGTATGGGGTACAAATGTGCGATCTTTGAGGCTAATTTAGACCACGCGGATAAACTTCAGGCCACTGCATTTAATGGCTTCAGTCTGTGAAAATGAACACAGCTGCTTCGATTGGATTTGTATCACAAGATATATGAGGGTTATTCTTAGCTTTCAGTGAAAAATGTCTTGTGTCTTGGCGTGTGAACTTTTCAGACTTCCCCTCGCACGGAGTTTGATTCGCTGGAAAAGTCCCGAGTGAATTTAATTCGTAGTTTTGCGTACTCAGCTCCTTGTTCCCTTCGCGATCTGGTTCATTATGAGTAGCCAGGTTAGTAGCTAGTTAGTTATCGAAATTATCTTTTGCCTTTATGCTAAGCGAGTTCTTTAGAAATCTCTATGAAGGATTTGATGGAAACACGAAGACAGTTGTCAGTCTTCCGGGAAAGGTTTAAAGTCGAAGTAAAATACCATAAACCACTGTCGCTCAAAGCCAGTGAATCTCACCAAAATCTGCTTGACTGTAGTACTAATCTATTAATATCAGCCCATAGTTTATTTATGGCCATTTCTATTACACTAGTTCAATTAAACGTGTTCGCAATTTTGGAGAAAATTTAATGTTATTTTTAACACAGAACTAAACTATCTACGACAGTAAATTCTGTCTGCGTTGCAACTTTGTCAACTTATATACTAGTAAAGATATATATAGTCCGGGATTTGCCACGCGATTTTGCGTATCGAAAGCACGTAAATGGTGATAAATTATTCCTTCGCTGATCTTATCGTACATAGTGTACAAACGAATAATCATGCTTTCTGAATTCATGTCCTAGGTGCCAGAGATCAACGGAGTAACAAAGGTAAGTTCTGCGTTTGGGTTTTGTTGAAGTATTGTGTACTCGGCTGTAATTTATTTGTAGTTTGTTATCGATTAAAACCTCTATGGTTTTTGTAAGTGTAAATTTCATCCGAATAATCGAATTTTAGATCAGTTCTAAAGAGACGAAATTGTTTTCAAATAGCGTGCCATGTAAATAGCGTGACTTTTATTCGGTGTTCATTTCACGTCAGACGCAAGTGAATTTAAGTCACGAAAAAACAATTAAGTGCATCTGGCTTTGTTGTTCTCTTCAACTTTTAAAATACAAAGGAAAAAAAAAGAAACTTAACTCCTGTTGCAATGTGAAAGCAATATTATGTTGAATATAGCTGCCAGTGTTCCACCCCTCCCCCCATTTCCTGTCTTTCCTAGAAAATCCGGAAATTCTAAACAGCGACTTCCTCAACATTGTTTGCAATGAATGTTAGCGCAAGGGAGCGTAACGTATGTTAATGATCAATTGACAGAGGAATAAGTTTCTGTAGAAAATTGTTACTTTATCTTTATCTTAATTTCTAGCACGTTTAGTTATCACATTTTTACCGTTTTTGTAAAATGTTCTAGTGATCACAACACTCGATAAAAAGAGGCGTTCCATGGACACAAACATCAAAATATGCATTACTGTGAACAAAAAATACAAGAAAAAAACACATCACGAAGAGAAACCGTCTAGAAACTAACCACGGCACTTATAAGATATCGCTTTATGCTTAGCATAACTACACAGTCTACACTGTGCCGGTCAGTTAATAATGGGATATTAATGAGATAGTAGGGCGAAAAAAAAAATCGGCGAGCCGGGAGAGCGGAGCGCGGTATGTTTCTCGTCCCCTCTCCGAACTCGATTTTTGTCTTCGCTTTGTACCCCACTTGGGAGACTATTCACAGGCTAGTAGAATTCATGATATAAGAAGATTTCCATTAAAGACGAATGCTACAGAAATCACTAGTATCAATGATGTGGAAACTTGAAGTTTGATCTAACGCAGTTTTGATGGAGGGAAACTGAATCCGCCCACACAAGCACGCACATGAAGATAACGATTGGATAAGAAACTAAAGAAAACTGGGTCGTGGGGAGTAGAAACGAAAGTCTGGTTTTTCAAAAGAGTTGATAACTAAAGGTAAATTGGCCACCGTAAAGATATTACAGTGCTGATGGTTCGAGCATAAGCGCTCTGACAAACGTTCATGAAGATTATGATTAAGTGAGTTTCGAAACCAGCAATTTGCATATCCCGGGTTGGAGAAGGGGGAGGGGGGAGGGGGGCTCTCGTCTAAAAGGGGAGAAGAGCTGGGGACTGTCGCCGTCTCTTTTAGAGACGTAAACTATGGATTTTGATCTCAATTAGTCCCAGTTCAGAGGCTGAAATCCGGGAAGTACTTCCCTGTATAAGCTATATAGGTTTGTGCGGCGGCAAAGTGTATAGATTCTTTTAGCCGTTTTGGAATGAAAATGGGTACATGCATAGATTTTAGCGAGTTTTGTCTGAAAGTCTAAAAATGAGTATGGGTATTACAGCTACTAGGGACCAGTTCTGAGAATAGACATGAATTTTAATCCCAAATCTGGAAAAAGTTAGACGAAAATTCCAATTTTTGGTCTGAACTAGGGTCACAGTTTGGAGAAAAATTATCTGGAGATGCGGATTTGATTTAATCTGATTGCCTACTCAATTTCTTTTTAATTTATTTTCTCGTTTATTGTAATTATTCCTTTCTGTTTCCCGCAGTTTCACCTGCAATGGGGTACTCACCGGAGCAATTAAACTTCTTTCGACTCTGTTTCATTGCCTTCAACTTGCTTCCTGATTCCTTACGAAAGATCTTCAAACAAGAATGGGATTTCCTCTACAGTGCAACTGCGTATGGAAAATGGGAGGATACCGCGAAGAATGGAAAGGACTTCTACAAGACAGAAACTAAAAAAGGTAAGAAGACATCAATGAAAACTCAGTATCGGAATATCGTGCGGAATGGTAACACGGCCGAGTGGGACTGTACGTGTTTGTTCTCAGCGATACTTTACTCAAATGCCATTGGCTCTACTGTTGCACCAGCGGTCCGTAAAGCTGTTGATGATATTCGACAAGTTCGTAACGGTATTGCCCATATGACCAAGGCTGAACTTAGTGATGCCGAGTTCAACAAAGACGTAGGAACAGTGATAAATGCTCTTAATTCGTTAGGCCTTCTGGTTAAGGACATCGAAGACGTCAAGAACCAGACAAGCTTTCCAACTGATGAAGTAGAAAACTTTAAGAAGAAAGTCCATGATCTCCAAACTAACGTAGACAACGCAAAACATGACTTAAACCAAACAAAATCTGACTTGGACCAGAGGAACTCTGAATTGGACCAGACAAAATCTGACTTGGACCAGACAAAATCTCGCTTGGACCAGACCCAATCTGACTTGAAGTTAACGAAGAGCACACTAGTGAGTACACAAGTTGACCTGCAGTCCGCGAAAGAGGAAAACAGGACTCTAACACATGAAATAAACTCAAAGCTTGAGCCATTTTGCTTTCTCGCATTAAAACCTCCACACGAACTCATCAGACGTTCCAGTGATATTGAAAGAATATCAAACAAAATGCAGGAACTTCGCAGTGGTTCCAACGGAGCAGTTAGCACGATTTATCTGTCAGGAAATCCTGGATGTGGCAAAAGTCAACTTGCCCGTCAACTTGGATCCGAGTTCTTTTCAAAGAGATCAGATAATGCTGAAGACATGACGTTTGTTGCAACATTGAACGCAGAATGTATCGAGACACTTGCTGACTCTTACATCACCCTTGGTAGACACCTAGGAATTACAGAATATGCCTTGACTAACCTAGAAACCTCAAAAAGAGAAAAGCCAGGAGAAACCATTCAGCAGCTTATTCGCTTGATTTTGCCGCAGGTTCGAAAGTACTCCGATTGGCTGATAATAGCGGATAACATTATCGACTTGAGCTTAATCCGAAGTTTTCTACCTCAAATTCGCGACGAGGAATGGGGCCATGGACAAGTGTTAATCACTACACAAGATAGCTCTGCACTTCCCCGTAATGCACCACATATGTATCATGAATCATTCAGTAAAGGAATGCAGCCAGAAGACGCAATGAAGTTGTTGAAAAAAGTGTCCCAAATTTCTGACCGAGAACAAACAGTGGAAAATGTTGCCAAAGTCCTGGATCATCAACCACTGGCCTTAGCAGCTGCTGGTTATTACGTCCAAACTGTTTTAAAGAATGGCTCTCCAAAATATAGTTGGACAAACTACCTGGAAGGACTAACACATAGCCAACGCGAAGCGACTGAAAATGTTCTTGCGAAAGAGAGTTCAGCTTATTCAAAAACAATCAAGGAGGCAGTAGAAATGGCTTTGAAAAGAGCTATTGAAACTGATGATGTTCTTCATCACACATTTTCTTTCTTTGCGCTCTGTGCTTGTGATGTTCTCCCACTTGACGCCGTTGTAGAGTTCGTAAGAGGGCGCATAACAGACCAACCAGAGGAGTTAATTAAAGCAAAAATTTTGAAGTCTTCCTTAATTCTTGTCTCAGCTGATGAAGATGTTGAAGAAACCTTTTTAGGCTTGCATAACATTGTTCATACAGTCTTAAAACAAAACTCCATTTGCCAAAAGGAATCATCGGAGAAATGTCACAACATGGCCGACGCAGTCAAGGTTTTTAAATCCCTGCTTCGTGCAGAGAAGGAAAATTATGCATTGCTCAACAAATTAACGCATCATTGCAAATCTCTTCTTGAGCACATGATCACGTCTCGTTTTGTTTCACACGAAACGCCATTTGTAAACCTGCTGACCCCCTTCATAACTGATGACGAAGTTGTTGAATGGTTAGAGTTTTTGGCGCGTGCTTGTAACGATTTGTCTGACTTTTCGTTTGCAAAATACACTGTGGATTTGGCGTGTAGCTTACTGCAGAAGATAAACGATAATTTGCGAGAAGGAGCCTCACTTAAAGCTAGAATTTTAAGTTTGAGTGGATTAGTGTATTATGGCATTGGAAAACATAATCAAGCTAAAATGTTTTTTGAACAGGGCCTGTTGATTGAGAAAACGATTTTCGGCGAAGAGCATGCCTCCGTAGCAACAAGTTATGGTAACCTGGGAAATGTGTACTACAGCATTGGAGAATATAATCAGGCCAAAGAACTTTACGAGAAGGCGCTGATGATAGAGAAAAAGTTTTTCGGCGAAGAGCATGCCTCCGTAGCAACAAGTTATGGTTACCTGGGAAATGTGTACCACAGCATTGGAGAATATAATCAGGCCACAGTACTTCACGCGAAGGTGATGATGATTCGGAAAAAGATTTTCGGCGAAGAGCATGCCTCCGTAGCAACAAGTTTAGGTAACCTGGGAAATGTGTACTACAGCATTGGACAATATAATCAGGCCACAGTACTTCACGAGAAGGCGATGATGATTCGGAAAAAGATTTTCGGCGAAGAGCATGCCTCCGTAGCAACAAGTTATGGTAACCTGGGAAGTGTGTACTACAGCATTGGACAATACAATCAGGCCAAAGAACTTTACGAGAAGGCGCTGATGATTGAGAAAAAGATTTTCGGCGAAGTGCATGCCTCCGTAGCAACAAGTTATGGTAACTTGGGAAATGTGTACTACAGCATTGGAGAATATCATCAGGCCAAAGAACTTTACGAGAAGGCCCTAATGTTAAATGAAAAGATTTTCGGCGAAGAGCATGCCTCCGTAGCAACAAGTTATGGTAACCTGGGATGTATGTACTACAGCATTGGAAAATACAATCAGGCCAAAGAACTTTACGAGAAGGCGCTGATGATTCAGAAAACGATTTTCGGCGAAGAGCATACGCGCGTTGCAACACATTATGCTAATCTGGGAAATGTGTATCACAGCATTGGAAAATATAATCAGGCCAAAGGACTTTACGAGAAGGCGCTGATGATTGAGAAAAAGATTTTCGGCGAAGAGCATGCGCACGTGGCAACAAGTTATAGTAATCTGGGAAATGTGTATCACAGCATTGGAAAATATAATCAGGCCAAAGGACTTTACGAGAAGGCGCTGATGATTGAGAAAAAGATTTTCGGCGAAGAGCATGCGCACGTGGCAACAAGTTATAGTAATCTGGGAAATCTGTACTACAGCATTGGGGAATATAATCAAGCCAAAGAACTTTACGACAAGGCGTTGATGTTACAGAAAAAGATTTTCGGCGCAGAAAATGAGGACGTGGCACTAACTTATGATTATATGGGAAATGTGTACTACAGCATTGGAGAATATAATCAGGCCAAAGAACTTTACAAGAAGGCGTTAATGTTACAGAAAAAGGTTTTCGGCGAAGAGCATGCGCACGTGGCATCAAGTTATGGTAATCTGGGAAGTGTGTACGACAGCATTGGAGAATATAATCAGGCCAAAGAACTTCACGAGAAGGCCCTAATGTTAAATGAAAAGATTTTCGGCGAAGACCATGCCTCCGTTGCAACAAGTTATGGTAACCTAGGATGTGTTTACTACAAAATTGGAGAAAAAAGTCGGGCGAAGTTACTTCACGAAAAGGCGATGATGATTCGGAAAAAGATTTTAGCGGAGAACAACTTGTAGCTAGTAGTTACAGTAAGCTGGGAGATGTGTACAACAGCATTGGAGAATATTATCAGGCCAAAGACCTTTACGAGAAGGCGCTGATGATTCTGAAAAAGATTTTCCGCGAAAAAAAAAAAGTATCTTGAAATCTGCTTCCCTCGAAGAACGGTCACATCAGGCTACATGCATAATTACGTTCTTGTTTGATTGTGGTAGCTCTTCACCAAGTGATTTCTTGCATGCAACTGTCAGAACAAAGGTCTATTTGACTTCATGATTGTGTCTCCGGTTCGGGTAGTTCTTACGGAAAGCTTTCGTCCAAAGGAATCTTTAGTTTAAATAAGTCTGTATGTAGTATGTAATACTGCGTCTTTTAATAACTTTCACCTCTTGTCAGGTGGAAAACGAGGAGTGCGGAGTAGGGAGTGCGGAGTGTGGAAAATATATAAAAGAAAAAGATCTGAAAGATATAAAAATATATGTATGCGTAAAAAATTCTGTCTTACTTGGGTAGTCAATTCTTTATTAAGCTGTTGTTATCTGTAAGCAGAATATTAACCTCGCGCTAATGTTGTTGTTTTTCCTTGGCTAGTTGGCCCACAGGGCGCAGAGGAGTCAAATTTGTTTTAAATCAGTGTGCAAACCGATTTTGTTGATTTTTAAAAATCAGCAAGAACGTGATCTAACAAAGCGTCATGGGATCTTATTACGCGTCTGTTGAAAGATTAACCCCAAGCTGGCTATGACCGCCTGTGGGGAAACGATCGTCGCCCGAAGGGCGACGTCGGAAAAGCGAAGCTTTTACAGCGAGGCACGAAGTGCCGAGAGAAAAAAAGAGAGTAAGCCCACCGTAAGGTACGGTAATGGGCCCACAGTCATTGATGCATGCGGCTTGTGTGTTGGGGTTAATCTTTCAACAGACGCGTAATAAGATCCCATGACGCTTTGTTAGATCACGTTCCGTGCTGATTTTAATCAACAAAATCGATTTGCACCGGAGAATTTAGCTGCTCATTTACAACAAATTTGACTCCTCTGCGCCCTGTGGTTGGCCATGAAGATTAAAACAGCTGGCTGTTGTTATGTCTAAAGTCCGTATAATCTTTCCCCACCTACTTGTGTCGAGTTTTCACTAATGTTTCAAGTATTAACATTCCTACAATCAAGAACTGAGTCTGCAAAAGGGAGCCTTAGGGTATCTGTTCTACGGAACAGGATCCCCTTAGAGCTAAGGAAGCGGCCCAATTTAAATCATTTTAAGATTTCATTTAATGGGACCATTTAACTCAGTGGAAATTAACTTTGATAGTTTTATTGTATTCATCCTTTAGGTTAGGTAGTTAGGTAACTTAATGTATTTAAGGCTAAATTTACATGACTCCTAGGAAGACCATGTAACATGATACAAGTTTTTGTATAAACAATAAAGATTAATTGATTGATTGATTGATTGTTTGATTGATTGATTAATTGCTTTATTGATTGATTGATTGATTGATTGATTGATTGATTGATTGATTGATTGATTGATTGATTGATTGATTGATTGATTGATCGATCGATCGAGAAACAAAAGACCGGTGTGAGCTTGCACCGACATAACACTCACACCCTAAGTATACCGTATTTTCTCGATTAAAGGCCGGTATCGTTTAAACGCCGGGTCAAAACTGCCGATTTTTAAATAAACGCCGGGTGAGTTTATCGAGTCCCGGCGTCCAGGCGTTTATTAGGGGTCAAGGTCACAAGGACCGGTTACAAGTAAATAGTAACCTCTTGAATGGCACTGTTACGACATACCAAGTACGGTATGCTGTTTTGGTATTTTAATAACCGCTCAAAGGAAAAATACCGTCGTAACATAACTTGGATAGTTGCTGCACAGCGAGATAAGTGATACAAATCTTGATTGCAAGTGTCGTATGTACAGTGCCATAATACTGTAACTTCGGGTAATCCAGGGAAAAATCGTCCAGCACTGACAAACTGCCCCTCGGTTTCCGAGGATCGGTAATAATAAATCAACTTGGAAAATGGCTGAAAATCGCATATCATTAATAAACGCCGGACCCCGATTAAACGCCGGCCTCGAAAAACGCCGGGTCAAAATCTGCCGAATTTCAAATAATCGCCGGGGCGTTTAATCGAGAAAATACGGTATCTGTCACATAAAACTAAACCCCACCCACCTTTCCCTCCCCCGCCCCTACCTGGTTTTAACCCAACATAATGAAACAAACTCCTCTGAATGAAAGTCACACAACACATTCTCGTTCCGAGACTTCCCGTGGTTATTTTTCAATTACTACACGATCGAACCGCTGACCAAAAATCTTAGGCTCTGGGAGCAAAGATGTACACACAACTCGACAGTACCTTACGCATGCGCACACCATACCACACGACCAGTAGCCATCAAAATACCGAGGCGGGAGCTAAGCTCTTTCCATGTGCACACTGGCAGGTGACCAGGGGATTCCTAACCACCCCCCCCCCCCATCCCCACCCTTTAAGCCCCGGTCTCCTACACTCTCCTGTTTTCTGTTGGGCTGAGAAGACTAGCCAGTACTTGGGTAGTGATGAAGTATATATGAAGTTTCAGAATCGCACACAGAAATTCACTGGTCAGGTTAAAATTAGCCAGTAACGATGACGTAATATTATAAATTAGTTTACACTCGTGACCTGAAAAAGCTGATCGCCTAAACTGAAATTCGCTTTGCAAGCACATTTCTGAGAAACACGAAGCAGTGGTCGATGTTTTACAAGTTCTAAAGCAACATTTGTCTGGTTGTACGGTAAAGATCGGCGGTTGCTTTAAAAAAGCACTGGTACGTACGAACATAATATTCAGCTGTGGGTATGAGGTACAAATGTGCGATATTTGAGGCTGATTTAAGCCACGCGGATAAAGACGATAAACTTCAGGCCACTAATGGCTTTTATCTGCGAGAATGAACAAAGGTGCTTCGAGTGGATTTGTATCACAAGATATGTGAGGGTTATTCTTAGCTTTCAGTGAAAATGTCTTTGTGTCTTAATTGGCGTGTGAACTTTTCAGACTTCCCCTCACACGGAGTTTGACTCGCTGGAAAAGTCCCGAGTGAATTTATTCGTAGTTTTGCGCACTCAGCTCCTTGTTCCCGTCTCGATCTGGTTCATTATGAATAGCCAGGTTAGTAGCTAGTTAGACTTGTCTCCCGATAACTCGAACCGTCACTAACTCGAACCTCCCGCTAACTCAAACCAATTTTCCTTTCCTTTCAGGTCATCTTCTATATAATTTTAACCTTGACAACTCGAACTTCCGATAACTCGAACCTTTTTCAATTTCCCTTGAAGGTTCGAGTTATCGGGAGTCGACTGTAGTTATCGAAATTATCTTTTGCTTTTATGCTGAGCGATTTCTTTAGAAATCTCTTTGAAGAATTTTATGGAAACACGAAGATAGTTGTCAGTCCTCCGGGGAAATGTTTTGAAGATTTCTTGAATTCGACGTATAAAATTACACAAACCGCTGAGGTCCACTAGGTCAGTGAATTTCACGAGAATCTACTTGACTGTAGCAGCTAGTTTTAGTGTGAAGTTTCAGTCTAATTAGATCACGCCATGGTGATATTGAACTGTCAGTAGTTTATTAATGGCAAAGAAAATTTCATACAATAAAGAATTGAAAAATTGTCAAATACTTGTGAAAACATCTTGAATTTGCGAACGGGACTTTGGGCGTGATGCTCAACGAGTTTGCCTATAAATTCTAAAGGTCTCTGAAGAGTCTCTTGGCCGAGACGAAACGCCGCGTCAGACTAGCCACGAACATTTCACAAGTATTTGACAAAGAAAAGTTTCTCTTGTTAATGGCCATTTATCTTACACTATAGTTCATTTTAACTTGTCTGCAATTTTGGAGAAAATTGTTGTTATTTTTAACGCAGAACTAAGGTACTCACGACGGTAAATTTTGTCTGCGTTGCAGCTTTATCAACTTATATACTAGTAAGGCCCCGTTTATATGGAGAAAAGTTGTCCCGGGTAGAAGGGTCACCCGCCTACCCGAGCTACCCTGGGCGAGCCAACTTTTCCTACATTTCCTTACAAAACTTGGCGAACCGTTTACATGAGAAACAAAAAGTTGGCTCGGCTAGAAGGGTGACCCGCCTAGCCGGGTCACCCTTTTGCGATGGTAGGGTCACCCTCCTAGCCGGGCCAACTTTTCTCCATATAAACACTTTGGCTCGCCTAGCCGGGTCAACTCCGTCAAGGCGAGACAATCAGAGCATGCGTGAGCTCTGTTGTCATTGGGAATGTGCGAGTTCAATGCCACCGACTTCAACGCCGACAAAGTCAAATTATATGAAAAGGTATATAAATCATTTGGCGTTTAGTGTTATCAAGTTATGCCACAACAAACACTTGTATCTCAGTTTTGTGTGATTACGGACTTAACGACAGGCGAAATTCAACGCGAAAAGAACTTGAAATGTCACGCGGCTAGATTCAGTCAACCACGACTCGTTTAGCCTTCGCAAACCGATTTTGCCCGGGAAGTTTTAACTTCAGAACTGTTTAACTTGGTTTCAAAAACCATAGGAACCAGAATTTCTTGGGTATAAAAAGCCAACGTTTGTAAACTTACGAAAAACAACCGATCTGATTTGCAGACTTCGAGGCGGTTTTTTTTTTACGCATGTTTTCATGATCCGGCTCTAGACGGTCAGCTCTTGGCTCGGGCAAAAGGGTCAACTTTTTTCTCATATAAACGCTCGCTAAAGTTGACTCGGCTGGGAGGGTGACCCTCTTGCCCGGGACAACTTTTCTCCATATAAACGGGGCCTAAGTATCTGTAGCGCCAAGCTATGCCACGTGATCTTCCGTCGAAAACTCGTAAACGGCGATAATTTTTTTTCTTTGGTGATCTAATGTACAACGAATAATCCTGTTTCTGAATTTATGTTCTAATGCAAATTACTCGGTTGATGGCTGGCACTTAAGAAAGGTAGAGTTCTGCGTTTGGGAGCAGTGAATAGGGGCGGTTTGGGTCGTACCCAAACTCAGTTATGACAATCCATTGAAGAATACGGTTGAATTGAAATAGTTCCCAGCTCATTACCACCAATTTCATTTGTCATGCTTTTCAATTCTTCCAGTTTCTCCAAACAGTTGTCACGCCAATGCTGAAGTTGTCTCAAAGTAAGCGGCATTGTGTCTGCTGAAGCGTCAGCTTCACGAATTTTTCTAGAACTTGTATAAATTACACAGATTTTTCCACAAATTGTGGAAAACGTTGTGCACTCCACTGATTGGTTAATTTTTTTGTGAAACGCCACCTGTCTCTTTCAAATGTAAATTTATAAAAGTGGACGTTATTAATTATTAACAGCTAAGCCGTGTTGCTAAGGAGTTAGAAAAACGGGGATCTGCAGCTCACAAAACCATACCAAATTCTCTGTCAGGTTTTACTAGTTCAAAGTAAATTTATTCCACCAAGGCGTTGGACGGCGCCTCAACAAAGAAAAAACTGTTGCTCGCAGTGGCTTCTCTCCTGTTCGTATCGTACAGTCCGCTAGAGAAACCACTGCTCGCAGGATAATTTTGAAGCGAATTTATCGACCCGTGCGGAGCACGTTTGTTAAAAGGTTGGCAAAAATTGTTCGGAATACGAAGAATCGGAAAATTTGAATAGCATTTCAGTACAAATCCACAATCAAACCTGTAATTCTTTGTCAATGCATTCCTAGAAACACTCGTAAATTACCGAACATTACTGCGGCTTAAATGTGGATTTAAAATGTCCACTTGCTCGTCGTTAACTCTTGGATTTCCGCTGTTTAAACTGTTGAGTAATCCTTAGATGTTCTTCTTTTGATTTATTGTTTCGAAAAGGTGTGCTTTCTTTTCGAAAACACGAAATTCGCGTCTTGAATATTTACGCTTGAAGCGCGTGGGGCGCGCCATAATGGCTGAAATCCGATATGTCAGTACAAGAGACAACCTTTTTCTTTCTAGACCCCGCCTAAGACCTCAACATATACGGGTAGTCAATGAATTCTAATTATCCAGTCTTTCTTAAAGACAATTAGAACAATAAAGGACAAAAATATTACTTCTAGGGGAGGTGAGGGGCGAACGCGAAACGCGCGGAAAATCACGGGCGCTTCAGGGCGGCTCTGCCTGCATTAATGAGGGTTGATTGACTGTTCCAAAGGTTGCTTTGTGATTGGCCCGTTTAAGAACAACTAGTAAGAGAGGGATTATTAACAACAAGATATTTTAACAGAAAAAATCCTTAAAATGACATGGTGGGACATTTTTCTGCACTCCTAGTGACCAGCGGTCGACTTGCCCAAAAAATCAAAATATTACACTGCGGATTGCGTTGCTGCTGTCTTACTGACCAGCGACCGTGACAAACACTCACTCCCCTCCGCCTACGCATACGACGTAAGGGTGATAAGTATCGCGGGCTCAGGTTTACCGATATGACAGCGGACCGCTTTGGATCTTGGGTTCAGGTCACCTAAAAGATTTTAAAAAAGGAAAAAATTTGCCCTGACCAGGATTTGAACCGGGAATACTGTGGCCACAACAGAGTGTCCTAACCACTAGACCATCAAGGCAAAAGATGCTACATAGGAGCAGAAAGAAATAAACTTTACTGGATAAAAGCTAGTTTTTAGAGGCTACGATTGTACCCAGTGTTATAACGAAATAGAAATCAATGAAATAAAAGGGAAAAAAAAAAACAATTCCTAGGTTACAAGCGGGAACGTGTTGCTCACACCCAAGTGGTTGAGCGTCCCTGGGTTCTAAGAGCCATGCGGCAGTTTAACCTATCAATCAATCAATCAATCAATCAATCAATCAATCAATCAATCAATCAGCTTTATTGAAAAACGGTAAATGGCTCAGCAAGCTGGTTACCTATCAAATTCTTTACACTCGGGCGTGCAACACGTTCACAAGAGCGCGCGTTCCTCGTGTCCACGTCCAAACTGTTTTTGTTATTTTTAAATGCGTTTATTCACGGGCCTCATTTCTAAGTTGCATCGTCCACTTGGCCGATGTCTTCTTCTTCTTCTTCTTCTTCGTCGGGGACTTCAGGCCTCTTATAAAGCCTGTTTAACAAAAATTTTGGTTTGTCCACGGCTGAAGTACTTCATAGGTGTGTGCGGCGACAAAGCGTATAGATTTTTTTGGCCGTTTTGGACTTAAAATGGGTACATCTATAGATTTTAGCGATTTTTGTCGCATAGTCTGAAAATAGGTATGGGTATTACAGATACTAGGGACCAGGTCTGAAAATAGATATGACTTCTAATCCCAATTAATATAAATCTACTAGTGTTCCATCACGAATGCCGTTCTCTGATTGGCTAAGCTACTCGCTATCTATTCTGTGATAGATAGTGAGTAGCGGTTTTTATCAAAATGGCGGCCGCTTCGTCGCGTTTTCGAAGTTTCTGCGATGAGGATATAGATAATTTACTTGTTTAGTTTTGAACGACTAGTATATTTATACTAAAACAATTAGATTATTCGCTCTCGATTTCTATGCATGATAGCTGATTCAGGCTGCGCCCTCATCAGCTATCACGCGATAGAAATCGAGAGCGAATAATCTAGTTGTCAAATATTACAAAAAGGTACACGAAAATTCCAATGTGTTTTACTCTGAAATAGGGTCACAGTTTAGACAGAAAACATTATCTGGAGATGCGGATTTGATTTAATATGATTGACTACTCAATTTCTTTTTAATTTACCTTCTCGTTCATTGCAATTATTCCTTTTTGTTTCCCGCAGTTTCACCTGCAATGGCGGGGTACTCACCGGAGCAATTAAACTTCTTTCGACTCTGTTTCATTGCCTTCAACTTGCTTTCTGATTCCTTACGAAAGATCTTCAAACAAGAATGGGATTTCCTCTACAGTGCAACTGCGTATGGAAAATGGGAGGATACCGCGAAGAATGGAAAGGACTTCTACAAGACAGAAACTAAAAAAGGTAAGAAGACATCAATGAAAACTCAGTATCGGAATATCGTGCGGAATGGTAACACGGCCGAGTGGGACTGTACGTGTTTGTTCTCAGCGATACTATACTCAAATGCCATTGGCTCTACTGTTTCACCAGCGGTCCGTAAAGCTGTTGATGATATTCGACAAGTTCGTAACGGTATTGCCCATATGACCAAGGCTGAACTTAGTGATGCCGAGTTCAACAAAGACGTAGGAACAGTGATAAATGCTCTTAATTCGTTAGGCCTTCCGGTTAAGGACGTCGAAGACGTCAAGAACCAGACAAGCTTTCCAACTGATGAAGTAGAAAACTTTAAGAAGAAAGTCCATGATCTCCAAACTGAAGTGGACAAGGCAAAACATGACTTAAACCAAACAAAATCTGACTTGGACCAGAGAAACTCTGAATTGGACCAGACAAAATCTGACTTGGACCAAACAAAATCTCGCTTAGACCAGACCCAATCTGACTTGAAGTTAACAAAGAACACACTAGTGAGTACACAAGTTGATCTGCAGTCCGCGAAGGAAGAAAACAAGACTCTTACACATGAAATAAACTCAAAGCTTGAGCCATTTTGCTTCCTCGCATTAAAACTTCCACACGAACTCATCAGACGTTCCAGTGATATTGAAAGAATCTCAAACAAAATGCAGGAACTTCGCAGTGGTTCCAACGGAGCAGTTAGCACAATTTACTTGTCAGGAAATCCTGGATGTGGCAAAAGTCAACTTGCCCGTCAACTTGGATCCGAGTTCTTTTCAAAGAGATCAGATAATGCTGAAGACATGACGTTTGTTGCAACATTGAACGCAGAATGTATCGAGACACTTGCTGACTCTTACATCACCCTCGGTAAATACTTAGGAGTTACAGAGTATGCCTTGACTAACCTAGAAACCTCAAAAGGAGAAAAGCCAGGAGAAACCATTCAGCAGCTTATTCGCTTGATTTTGCCGCAGGTTAAAAAGTACGCCAATTGGCTGATAATAGCGGATAACGTTATCGACTTGACCTTAGTCCGCAGTTTTCTACCTCAAATTGGCGACGAGGAATGGGGCCATGGACAAGTGTTAATCACTACTCAAGATAGCTCTGCACTTCCCTGTGATGCACCACATGTGTACCATGAATCATTCAGTAAAGGAATGCAGCCAGAAGAAGCAGTGACTGAGTTGTTGGAAAAAGTGTCGCAAATTTCAGACCGAGAACAAACAGTGGAAAATATTGCCAAAGTCCTGGATCATCAACCACTGGCCTTAGCAGCTGCTGGTTATTACGTGCAAACTGTTGTAAAGAATGGTTCTCCAAAATATAGTTGGTCAAACTACCTGGAAGGACTAACTCACAGCCAACGAGAAGCGACTGAAAATGTTCTTGCGAAAGAGAGTTCAGCTTATTCAAAAACAATAAAGGAGGTAGTAGAAATGGCTTTGAAAAGAGCTATTGAAACTGATGACGTTCTTCATCAGGCATTTTCTTTCTTTGCGCTCTGTGCTTGCGATGTTCTCCCGCTTAACGCCGTTGTAGAGTTCGTAAAAGGGCGCATTACAGACCAACCAGAGGAGTTAACTAAAACAAAAATTTTGAAGTCTTCCTTAATTCTTGTCTCAGCTGATGAAGATGTTGAAGAAACCTTTTTACGCTTGCATAACATTGTTCATACAGTGTTAAAACAAAGCGCCATTTGTCAAATGGGATCACCGGAGAAATTTCACAACATGGCAGACGCCGTCAAGGTTTTTAAATCCCTGCTTCAAGCAGAGATGGAAAATTATGCATTGCTCAACAAATTAACGCATCATTGCAAATCTCTTCTTGAGCACATGATCACGTCTCGTTTTGTTTCACATGAAACGCAATTTGTAAACCTGCTGACACCCTTCATAACTGATGACGAAGTTGTTGAATGGTTAGGTTTTTTGGCGCGTGCTTGTAACGATTTGTCTGACTTTTCGTTTGCAAAATACACTGTGGATTTGGCGTGTAGCTTACTGCAGAAGACAAACGATAATTGGCGAGAAGGAGCCTCACTTAAAGCTAGAATTTTAAGTTTGAGTGGATCAGTGTATTATTATGGCATTGGAAAACATAATCAAGCTAAAGTGTTCATTGAAGAGGGGCTGATGATTGAGAAAACGATTTTCGGCGAAGAGCATGCCTCCGTAGCAACAAGTTATGGTAACCTGGGAAGTGTGTACAACAGCATTGGGGAATATAATCAGGCCAAAGAACTTTACGAGAAGGCGCTGATGATTGAGAAAAAGATTTTCGGCGAAGAGCATGCTTCCGTAGCAGCAAGTTATGGTAACATGGGAAATGTGTACTACCGCATGGAAGAATACACTCAGGCCACAAAACTTCACGAGAAGGCGATGATGATTCGGAAAAAGATTTTCGGCGAAGAGCATGCCTCCGTAGCAACAAGTTATGGTAACCTGGGAAATGTGTACCACAGCATTGGTGAATATAATCAGGCCACAGAACTTCACGAGAAGGCGCTGATGATTCGGAAAAAGATTTTCGGCGAAGAGCATGCCTCCGTAGCAACAAGTTATGGTAACCTGGGAAATGTGTACTACAGCATTGGAGAATATAATCAGGCCAAAGAACTTTACGAGAAGGCGCTGATGATTCTGAAAAAAATTTTCGGCGAAGAGCATGAGCACGTGGCAACATGTTATGGTAATCTGGGAAATGTCTACGACAGCATTGGAGAATGTAATCAGGCCAAAGAACTTCACGAGAAGGCGATGATGATTCTGAAAAAAATTTTCGGCGAAGAGCATAAGCACGTGGCAACATGTTATGGTAATCTGGGAAATGTCTACGACAGCATTGGAGAATGTAATCAGGCCAAAGAACTTCACGAGAAGGCGCTGATGATCGATAAAAAGATTTTTGGCGAAGAGCATGCCTCCGTGGCAACAAGTTATGGTAACCTGGGAAGTATGTACTACAGAATTGGAAAATACAATCAGGCCAAAGAATTTTACGAGAAGGCGCTGATGATTAAGAAAACGATTTTCGGCGGAGAGCATGCGCTCGTTGCAACAAGTTATGTTAATCTGGGAAATGTGTACTACAGCATTGGAGAATATAATCAGGCCAAAGAACTTTATGAGAAGACGCTGATGATTGAGGAAAATATTTTCGGCGAACAGCACGCACACGTGGCAACAAGTTATAGTAATCTGGGAAATGTGTACGATGGCATTGGAGAATATAATAAGGCCAAAGAACTTCACGAGAAGGCGCTGATGATTCAGAAAAAGATTTTCGGCGAAGAGCATGCGCACGTGGCAACAAGTTATTGTAATCTGGGAAATGTGTACTACAGAATTGGAGAATATAATCAGGCCAAAGAACTTTACGAGAAGGCGCTGATGATTCAGAAAAAGATTTTCGGCGGAGAGCATGCGCACGTGGCAACAAGTTATTGTAATCTGGGAAATGTGTACTACAGAATTGGAGAATATAATCAGGCCAAAGGACTTTACGAAAAGGCGATGGTGATTCTGAAAAGGGTTTTCGGCGAAGAGCATGCGCACATGGCAACAAGTTATTGTAATCTGGGAAATGTGTACTACAGAATTGGAGAATATAATCAGGCCAAAGAATTTAACGAGAAGGCGCTGATGATTCAGAAAAAGATTTTCGGCGCAGAGCATGCGCACGTGGCAACAAGTTATTGTAATCTGGGAAATGTGTACTACAGAATTGGAGAATATAATCAGGCCAAAGAACTTTACGAGAAGGCCCTAATGTTACAGAAAAAGATTTTCGATGAAGACCATGCCTCCGTTGCAACAAGTTATGGTAATCTGGGATGTGTTTACTACAAAATTGGAGAAGAAAGTCAGGCCAAGTTACTTCACGAAAAGGCGATAATTATTCGGAAAAAGATTTCGGCGAAGAACATCCCTCCGTAGACTTGTGGCTAGTAGTTATAGTAAGCTGGGAGATGTCTACAACAGCATTGGAGAATATAATCAGGCCAAAGAACTTCACAAGAAGGCGCTGGTGATTCTGAAAAAGATTTTCCGCGAAAAAAATGAGTATCTTGAAAACTGCTTTCCTCGAAGAACCGTCACAGGCCACAGGCATAATTATGTTCTTGTTTGATTGTGATATTTCACGGGCGCATTATTCCACGCTCTTCACTATGTGATTTCTTGCGTGCAACTATCAGAACAAAGGTCTATTTGATTTCATTATTGTGTCTCTAGTTTGGGTAGTTCTTACGGAAAGGTTTCTTCCAAAGGAATCTTCAGGTTAAATTTGTCTGTTTTTGTTCAGTCTGTAGTATGTGTTACTGCCCCTTTTAATAGCTTTCACCTCTGAACGATTTGCGTGTTTTACTGCTGTCGATCATAATTACAGCGACAACCGGCCGACCGAAAAAAATGGGCACGTGCTGAAACCAGGGAAGCCAGAAGGAAACCACTGAAACTATCGGGTGTCAGTAAAACGCGGGGCCGGGGTCGCGGTCGGGGTCTCTATTTTTTTTTTTAACATCACAGGTCATTTGTGGGTCAAATAAGGATTAAAGCCAATATAAAAAAGTTAAGTCTCTAAAGCTTACTAGCTTAGGATAGGTCATCGGTGACAACACTCGATGTAGTTCCGTATTCTGGCGGACATTAGTTCCGTGAATTGACTACCTTTTATTATTCTAAGAAACGAAATGAGGCAAAAAATACAAGGTACGAGACAATATATTTCCTTGAACTAACAAATTCTTGAACTAGAATGTGCATGAACTTACCCCGGCCCCGCGTTTGACTGACACCCGAAACTATCGGAATGATTGGAATGGAACCACAGAAACACCGGAACCATCGGAACAACGCGAACAAACCGAAGGAAACGACCAAATCAATATAGACCTTCAAAACCAATAACATAAGTTAGAACCAGGCCGCACCTACGCCTTTGAAGCTAAGGTGAGGCACGGCTCACTTCGCTCATCGCCAGATCGCTCCACACTACGGCAAAATCGCTTCACATGATAGTTAAATCGCCCAAAAATAGTTAGATTGCTCCACCTCGTCTCGCGCTAGACATGATATACCAGGGTAAACTTGTGGCTGAATAAAAATCTGACGAAGAACTGCCCTTCCAATGCAGAGCCTTCAATTGCAATGCGTTATCTCTCTTGATGTTTCAACAAGAACTGGTCAACGCTGAGTAAGCATTCTCAACTGGCACTCACCTCATTGCATTGCATATAGTATATTCGTCAACAGCATAAATCAAGTGTACCAAATCAACGTATTTGGTAATTTAAATCTGTCGAACATCAGCACTCGATGTTCAGAATGAGACTAATACCGCAAAAATTCGTACCACTTTTAAGGGTCTTAGGTCTTAGCGTTCGAGTCACCTGGCTGGGCCCGCGCTACTTATTAACAAAATTCTCCTTTGATCGGGGCGATGTACGAAAACATTTTATTGATTAAATGAAGGAGAGGAAAAGGCATTGTGAATATTGTAAGAGGGTGGTAGAGAGACTGCGAAAGGGTATCCTGTAGAAATTTGTTGCGAATGCATAGCAATGAGGTATAGCTCTTTGTTTATGGTGATTTTCATGGAAACCACGAAGCTTAAACGAAAACGTTTCTTAATTTCCTCAATCTTCACCTGCAAAGAGTCTCTCCGTCTGCAAAAAATCTTAAAAAAATAAATATGTAATATCATTGTTTAAATTGTTTTCATCGGGTCCGGTTTTGACAGATCAGATAAGCGTACTCTTAACACTCTCAGCATAAAAGTCTTTATTTTAATCCTTCACATTAAGCTTAAACATACCAATTAAGAATTGGTACATGCTTAGCATGCGTATATCGAGTTAAAGGTGTACGCGAGAAGTTTGGAGGGCACTGACGAGAGAAGCGTAAGAGTTAGCACCTTTAGCTTCTTGATGTGTTCTCCAAACTTAAGTGCATCCATTAATCAATAACTGTACGCAAAGTTAAAAGCATGAACCAATTCTTTCATAACATAGTGACAACAAAGTACCGAAAAACAAAGGTTCTTATTAGCTGTTTACAAACAGGCCACACTGGTATTGTCTGAACAGAGAGGTTTCATCTAAAATTGTCGATGAAAATTTGCTTCTTTGAATTAGTTGGTGCAAACTAAAACTAAGCGACGGAAACCCGAGTTTGTCTGCAAGTTGCACACGTTACTTTATGGACGCACGCCGTGCGTATGTTGAGAAATGTACCATTATGTCGCCAATAGGAATTAGATAGGGAAGCCGGTTTGGCCGGCTGAAATGCAATGGAAACGAGCGGATCAAACGGACATTTCCTGGAACCACGCACGACCTTCGAAAGTTTTCGGTTTAGCCGGCTGAAATGCAATGGAAACGAGCGAATCAAACAGAAATTTCCCGGAATAAACGGACAACCTTCGGAAGTACTTCACTGACTTTATCATAAAAGGTGGCTCTCAGTGAACTCCTCTGATAGAATATTTTTAAAGTTTGCAAAAGTTGTATCTAAGCATGCTGAATACAGTTCCATAATAATAAAATCGGGGGCGATAAGCTCGTTTTTTAATTATAACCACTTAAAGGTACAATTAGGAGTGTTTTTAACAGGTTATACTGTTACTATGGTAACCGATTATGTCGAGAAAACGACCATAAATTGTTCACTAATATGAACGTAGTCTTTTTCACTGTTGTTGTACATATATCAACTGATAAAGAGTGGTAGTTTTGATCCATCAAAGTATAAGTGCTGGAAAGTTATGGAAACCGGCGCCAGCCTCCTTAAATTGTTCTTGTGTATCCAAAAATAGGAACCTTTAGGTTTGACTACGAGAACGACCTTTCAAATCCAGTTTGGGCGCTTAAGATGAACTCTTTCCTAACTAATTTTCTTTCTTCATCCTCCATATTATTGGTTAAACAACAGGAAAGAGCCAAAGTTCTGAGGAATTCGCTGTTTTAAAATTACAAAGTCGTACTCATTCTAAATCTCATCCTCGTATTCAAATCTAAAGGTCTAACATTTTCCCATTCTATCAATGATTGCTTACAAAAAATCTTTTACTCTTCCTCAGTATATGTGGAATTTGGAAGAACTGTCTCGAGGTCGAAGTAAATGGCGACTATCAAGAGCTTAAGCCGCCGTTACACGTTGAAACTTTTAGCTGAAACTTGTGTGCAACGGCGAACGAGGCCAGTTTCACGAAGTGGTGTTACAAGGTGAAACTCTTGTTTTTTCACCACTGAGACCGTTGCAAGCCGTTGCAGAAGTAGAAAGCGGTTCTACTTTTCGTGAAACTTGTCTCGCAACGGAAGTTCGAAAAAGTTTCACGAAACCGACCATGTTATACGGCGCAACGCCTGGTGAAACTTGTTTCGCAGCGCCGTTGCACACAAGTTTCAGCTAAAAGTTTCAACGTGTAACGGCGGCTTTAAGGCATGGGTACACGCTAGCAAGTTATTTCTAATTACCAATATCAAAACTTTTTTGTATAGCAAGGTTTACTAGTATTAGTTTTAGATTGCATCAAAACGAGTTGTATAATAGAACTGACTGAGATTGATTGGTCAGAAAAGTTGAACTTTACCAAGTCATTTTACTGATTTTGAAAAAAAAAAACCATTTTGTACAGTTAACTTTACTTGTAGTGTTTAAAGATGAGATGTACGATAGGACTGATCGAGACTGTGTGGAAAATAACATTAAAGATATAGTTGATCTAGTGAAAGTTGGTCTGTTCCACTCAACCTTTGGAGCCTGTTTGGCACTAAGTACCTCATTAGCTAAAAGTAATTTGCCTTCTCAGGTCGTGTGTATCTGACCAAGCGCGAAGGTGAGGCACCATTTCAAGAACGCTGATTTGCAAAATACGAGGGTAGGAGGCACTTATGACTTCATGTAAGACTTAGATTTTGTGTCTTGTATCTTGAGAAGAAGGGTTTATTGACGTACTTCGTTGCTTAGTTACACGGTTGGTACACAAGTACCGACAATTTGGTGGGTAAGTTTAATTTTTTCCTAACTGCTCTCCACAGATTTCTTACGATAACAGTTGAGAGAATTTTTACAAAATCAAGACATTTCACGTTTGGCGATCAATTTGTATATTCTCATGTCCTATATACTTGATCAAGTAGTGGTACTCTAAGGAGAAATTAGATTCTGATCACACCCGCGGTTAGCAACCATTTTCATCAAATCCATCTTGAGTCAGTTCTCAGTCCAAACCATGTGCTTACTCAAGGGTCTTTATTTGGAGTCAACTCGACCCGGTAGCCAGGTGACCCGCATGGCCTGGTCACCTTTAATACCATCGGAAAACTTTTCCGATTGTAGATGAAATCGGTTAACCGTGACAACTCTAGCCTTCGGTGGAGGGGAGAGGAGAGAGAGGAAACTCTGGCCCGCAAAACCTCAAATTTTGAAGTAGGTTAGGGTAAGTTTTTCTAATATACATACTTTGGCTCGCTTCTTTGCATGCGTAGCAAGCGCCTCCATGGGTTTTGTTTTGTGTTTGAACGCGCGAAAATTGACACAAGAGCGAAAGAAACATAGGAGGCGGGGGTGGGGGGAGGAAATGCTTTCCCGCAAACCCCTCAATATTGAAGCAGTCTAGGACAACTTTTTCTCATATATAACATTTTGGCTCGCTTCTTTGCGCAGCGTGTCACATCAAGCTGCTACAAATGGATATTTTGATGACTGTACTAAAGAGGTTTTGGACGAATTACAAACTAAAGGAAGCAGTGAATCGGAGGAAGGGCAGTCGAAAACTAGAATGAGACCGGAAAAATGTTTTCAAGGACAGATAGTTACAGTTCAGCTCACCGCAAGGCCCGGTTAACTCAGGACATTTAAAATTCTTATTGTCTTATATGATATGGTATTAAATTGCACACAATCTTTTTTCGCGCTTATTAGATTTCGTGATTTTTTTAAAGTCGCGAAAATTGGTAAGAATAAGGTAATTAACAGGTGGTGGCTTGCGAGTGGACCATTCTGTTATGTGAGTCCGGTAAGGTGATTCCCGCGAAATAAAAGTTGTCGTGAAAATTTTCTCAAGCTTTCTGTGATACTACTATGCACTATTTCGAGAAATGCGATAAAAAAGATAGCCTGAGATCACCGACTCCGCAAAAGAGCTATGATCCATTCATTTTAACCCATAACTGCTTTCACAAACGAATATATCTCATCAGTTATTGCCATGTCTGGTGGTAACAGAAGTTACGTAGATAAAACAAAACTTAGCCGGAAAAACGTTCGAAGCATAATCGGCAATTAAGGACGGTGCCTACTTTTGCTACTGTGCATACGTTCTGCGCATCTCGAGGTACTCGGGTTTCCTCTGGGTGGGGCCTACTAATACAGAGAAATTTTTGCGCGGTTTAAAACTATGCGGAGAAAGCAGAATTTAGCAAGTGCTTTTGGTATCCAAAAAGAGAATTGGGGGTAACCATACATTTTTTTAGAGATGATAAAGCTTCAATTTGAAAAAAAAAACACCATACATTGCTTTGTATTTTACTGCTTTTTAGAACAATTGTTGCTTAATTATCTCTAAAAAATGCGTGGTTACCCCCAATTTTCTTTTTGGACTTCAACAGCCTTTGCTAAGTTCTACTTTTTCCGCATAGCCATAAACCGCAAAAATACTTCGGTATTAGTAGGCACCGTCCTTAAAAGATGAATTTCTTGGCAGGGATGCGCAATATAAAGCGGTTTTTACTTCAGCTTGTATCATAGGGGTGGGGTTTCGCGGGAGGGTGAAGCTTTCGATCAGCCGTAAGTCTGAAAGCTGTGACGAGGGGGATGTTGTGTGCCCTCGGGCTGTCTTTGACGCCTTTGATCCAGGTCTTTCGTGGACGTCCTCTTGCGTTATAACCTGGTACTCTAGTGTTGTATGCTTGCTGGTTGGTGTCCATTCTCGTCAGGTGCCCGAACCATTGAATCCTCTGTCTATTGATATGGCGTTGGATTGATGTTGTTCCTACCATTTCTCTGATCTGCCCATTTCTGATCTGATCTCCCCCCGTACTTGTTGACAGCCCTATGCAAACATCTCATTTTGCAGATGGCGAGTTTGCGCTCTAGTCTTTTTGTGAGTGTCCATGTTTGACGTTGGTAGGTTAATCTCAGCAGTATGCACGATGTTTGTCCCATGAATATAATTTAATGGCCTTAGCTCCACGAGCCTCCTGTAGCTCAGTGGTAGAGCATCTGAACTAGTAATCGGAAGGTCTTAGGTTCGACTCCTGATAGGAGCACTCGGATTTCCTTTTTTCGAGGCATCCGAACTAGTTATCGTTAGGTCGTAGGTTCGACTCCTGATAGGAGCACTCGAATTTCCTTTCTCCGAGTATGTTTGTGCCATTCACTGAATAATATGAAGCAGTATTGACCCAAAACGTTTCTTGCTTGCGAGTTCTCAGTATTACTATTTTATGCCCTCGAGTGGTGGGTAAGCGCGTATTTCTGGCAATGAGTCATTTGTCTGTCATCATTTTTTTTCCCAAAAAGTTTATAAACATCAAGAGGATAATAGCTAAGTTAAATTAAAAAGTTGAAAAAGGTATGTCACGGTGCTCGTTTAGGAGAAAATACTGGGCTTAGAATCAAGGAAAACACACCATATTTTCTGTGAGCGCCCGGTAATGTCGTAAGAAATTATGCGCTGTAAGAATGCGCAATGCAATTGAATGGAATCAACTTAAAAACGCGGAGACTGGCTCGGCAAAAATTTGATGCTCATGACACGACACTGGAGAGTTTCTTCGTAGCTGTGCACAAGCCATTATTTGTGAACACGCTATCAAATACCATGGCGACAAAAACGTGTGGGGCTGTTACTTCAATAAATTCATTCACGAGTTTAGAAAGAACCATTTCTATATCCTACCCCCAAAGGAGGTATGTTTTATTCACAACAGCCAGAAGAAGCTGGCTAAAATGTTACGATGCGGTAGGTCTCTTAGAAGACAGTAATATTATTATTATAATTTGACAACTTAACAATATATAATAAACATTCGTGCAAGGGAGATTACTCTCCTTTAAGGTCTACCCCTAAAGAGGAAGATAATTCGGGAAAGAAAATGTTTCGGTTGAGTTCTGGGAACAGCTTTTTTCCCATGGGGCAGTTATTCAAGAGAATGCCATAAATTAATCGTTTAATTCTACGAGTGAAAACGGAGGTGTTCACTATTACCAGTAACTAATTAGTATGGGCGTTGTCCCAGGCTACAAGGCTTGAGACTTTATAAGTTTTCATCGTCATCATGGATCACCCTTAAACTATGGTGTCACGATTCTTTGAACAGTATACCATTCGCTTACCATTTGCAATGACACGAGAAATTAACATGGTACGGAATGTGATACCCATCTGATTTTCAACCAATATTTCCGGATTTTTTTAATACAAATGGTAACGCCCCTCATCTGTCGTAAGCCGCTTTACTTTTTTATTTAATTTAAACTTTTTATTTAATTTATTTATATTCGTGTTGACGGTATGGACGCTCTGGGGAGTGAAAATATTAATGACAGTTGCCACGACAACGTGTCATCGTAAAGAGCGTTCTTGTTGCTTAGCAACACTGCTGCTATTGTTATTTATATTACACACATAACTACAACTATATAACATGGCGGAAAGAGATAAGATAACCGCGTGTTCAACACAAACCTGACAGCTTAGAAACAAAGATACCTTCCTGTCAAATTAAATTAAACTCACGTGACCTATTCAAATTTAAATAGAAAAATATTTCACTTAAACTAATTAAATAAACTACTGGTTTTCTTCCCTCTCTAAGAAGATACCTAGCGAGAGAAATTCCTTAGTGTCCCTCTGCCGGCGCGGCGAGCGAACAGAGATACCAAGGTTCATTGGTTTCCCTGTGCCGGCGGGCTAGCAAGGAACAAGTTAAGATAACTTGTAACAAAATGTAAAACTGCAATTATAACTAATGAAATTGCTGTTGAAAACTACTTTTCCTTTTAACAAAAAATATATTCCATTTAAATCACGTAAAATTGCAAATTTAGTTAGGTATATAGGCATAACATCTCTTCAGTGAGGTGTTAAATTCAAATAACACAAGGCTATCAGAACTAGTAACACAACAACAACAAACTAAAACAACAACGAAAGGTTGAACCATGCTAAGAGTACTAAAGACCGCCAAACTACCCAAGAAATTTTAAATATCTCCTTTGTAATAATATTGATTAAAAAAATTGCTACTGTGTCCGGATTACAGCCAATCTGGATTTAAAATTCCCAACTTTTCATTGCCCCCACCACCCCCCAAAACACGTTTTACATTACTACAATGGTGAAACCACAAAAACAAAACCTTTTATAGATATTGCCTTCCCATTCAAAACCTCACCCCTAGAGGCAAGAGATTGTCTGGCTTGTGATTAAATTTGATCCGCAAAATTGAATTTCACTGACTGGACACACAGTTAGTGCAAAAAATAACTCTGTAAGCAAATCCGCCTTTACTTGACTTTAGGAAAGCAAAACTAGAAAATTTCAAGCCACAACGATCAAAACTCTTACCGGAAGAGCTTTTAAAAAGAGCAATATGGATGCTCGAGGAAAAGGGATTTAACAAGTATTCCCGACTTCAGAAATTATAAGGGCCCTGTTACGAGTAAGGGATTGTGGAACGAATGTTTGGTTTATTGGCAGAGTTGACAACTGAACGTAAATTGGCCACCGTAAAGAGATTTCAGTGCTGATGTTTCGGGCGTTAGCCCTTAGCCAGAGCAAATACTCCCCACCGACGCAGCACAACTGTCTCTTTAGAAATTAACCCCATAAGGAATCTGGGATTGTTTGGAGCGGGGAGGACGGAAGGACATCGTGTCACTGAACATAGTAATTGGCCATTTCCGAGTTGCTGTGAACATCAATATCAAAGCGAGGCAAAGTGCAAAGTTTTTATTATGAGAATTAGTTTTCATTCATATGCAAACAAAACTAATTTTCATATGAAAAGCTTTGCACCTTAGCTTCGCTTACAAAATGAGGTTCACAGCAAATCGGAAATGGCCTCTTCTTTGTTTGTTTTTTGCCTGTTCTCAGGGCAGCACAGGTCTTTTCAAATCCTCTTCATCAGTAAGGTTTTCATCACAGATGAAATCCAATGCAAGCCCCACCCTCAACCCAAACAAACCAACAATCCTTTACTCTCATCAGAATCCTCACAGTTTCTGGAATGGGGAATAGCACTGACTATGCAAGTTCCAAGCTTTCAGCTTTTAGCAGCCTCTGCCGAACATTTTTGGAACTTGCTGTGCTAGAAACAACTCCACAACATTAACAGAGTACCCCACGTTTTACCCACAGCTCAATTTTCGTTAACATCAACTACTAATAGACAATTTTTCTGTCAGAAATCTTGTGAGTAGATGGTATAAATGATCGGACGTTCCGCCACCACTCAGTCCGTGGTTCTTGTCGGGATAAAACTGTCAAACAAAAATAACACGCCTTAGCCCCCAAAACAGATTGCAAAGTCCTTGGCTCAAGCAGTCAACGAAATCCAGAACAATAGCCGTTCAAATAAAAGCTACTGAGCAGTACTTTCCTGTGGTGCTGTTTATTATGCTGTAAAAGGTGGCTCTAACTTTTAAACCTATGGATGAAATCCTTAAGTGTGACCATTCAAATGAAAGCTGCTGAGCAGTACTTTCCTGTGGTGCTGTTCATCATGATGTACTACGTGGTTCTACGTTTGAGTCTATGGATGAAATACTAAAGTGTGACCATTCAAATGAAAGCTACTGAACAGTGCTTTCCTGTGAGGCTGTTTATTATGCAGTACAAGGTGGCTCTAACTTTTGAGTTTGTGGATGAAATCCTAAAGTGCGACCATTCAAATGAAAGCTACTGAGCAGTACTTTCCTGTAGTGCTGTTTATCATGCTGTACAAGGTGATTCTAACTTTCGAGTCTGTGGATGAAATCCTAAAGTGTGACCATTCGAATGAACGCTATTGAGCAGTATTTTTCTGTGGTATTGTTTATTATGCCATACAAGATGGTTGTACCTTTGTGGTCGGGAGATGAAATGTCAATTAAAAATGTGAGTATTCAAGTAAAAAACAAATACCAAGAAACAACTAGTACTTTACATGTCATTTAAATTCTAAGTTCAGTTGTTAGGAATTCAGTCAGCAGTCGGAATAAGTGTCTTTGTGTCTGTTTTCCTAGAATTCCGTGGTTCTTGTCTGTGTAAAACTGTCACAGGGAAGGAAAATAACAATAAATTTATAATAAGATTGACCATTCTCATAAAAGTTACTAAGAAGTACCTTGTAGTGCTACTGTACGTTTATGACGCTGTACCTAGTTGCCCTAACTGTTGAGTCTGTGGTAGAAATCCTAAAGTTTGACCATTTAAGTGAAAGCTACAGAGCAATACTTTCCTGTGGTGCTGTTTATTATGCTGTGCAAGGTGGTTCTAAAATTTAAGAGTGTGGATGAAATCCTAAAGTGTAACCATTCAAAAGAAAGCTACTGAGCAGTACTTTCATGTGGTGCTGTTTATTATGCTGTACAAGGTGGTTCTAAAAATTAAGTCTGTGGATTAAATCCTAAAGTGTAACCATTTAAATGAAAGCTACTGAGCAGTACTTTCATGTGGTGCTGTTTATTATGCTGTACAAGGTGGTTCTAAAAATTAAGTCTGTGGATGAAATCCTAAAGTGTAACCATTCAAATGAAAGCTACTGAGCAGTACTTTCATGTGGTGCTGTTTATTATGCTGTACAAGGTGGTTCTAAAAATTAAGTCTGTGGATTAAATCCTAAATATTTGTAACCATTCAAATGAAAGCTACTGAGCAGTACTTTCATGTGGTGCTGTTTATTATGCTGTACAAGGTGGTTCTAAAAATTAAGTCTGTGGATTAAATCCTAAATATTTGTAACCATTCAAATGAAAGCTACTGAGCAGTACTTTCATGTGGTGCTGTTTATTATGCTGTACAAGGTGGTTCTAACCTTTGAGACTGTGTATGAAATCCTAAAGTGTGACCATTCAAATGAAAGATACTGAGCAGTACTTTCATGTGGTGCTGTTTATTATGCCAAACAAGATGGTGGTACCATTGTGATCGAAAGATGAAATGTTAATTAAAAATGTGAGTTTTCAAGTAAAAGCTAGTAATGGCACTTTTCTCAGGTGCTGTGTTTTGAGTACATCTCACTTACTTGAACCTGATACTTGACACCAGCCTTTGTCAAAGCTGCTACGAGTTGTGCAGTGTTCTGAAAATGTACATTATCTAAAGAAAAAACAAACATTGTACATTGCTTTATCATATTTACTTTCTCAGCAATTCAAAAATCATCAGAAAGTTGTCAAAAGGAACAACAAAATTTTTCAAAGAAATATATTTATTAATCATTTAGAAATGTTTAGAACCTGCAGCTACACAGCTATCTACTGTTAAAGGGAACCTCCACTCCCACAACAAATTGACGGTAGATTGTCGGAAACAGTGTCTAAATTCTAAATTTTAGTTTAAAAAGTAGAAGTGACATTCAAGTGTGCTAAGAATTAGATATGATTATCGCCTATTTTCGATTTTAAATTTCCCTGGCGCCGCCATTTTGGATTTCATGACGTCATATGGTTGCCGCTATTGTCAGTAAGCCAAGTTATTTTGTGTGAAACAATTGAGCAACCGTATGACATTACGAAATCCAAGATGGCGGGGCCCGGAAAATTTAAAATGAAAAATAGGCGACAATCAAATTCTATTTTGTCCGACACAGAAATATTTTTTCCATGTTTTCCAACGAAGTTTGAAATTATATTGTATTTTTAACAATATAAAGTTAATTTATTTCAAGAGTGGAGGTTTCCTTTAAATTCAACTCACCATCACCGGTCCCGTGTACAACAAGAAAACTTTCATTTTGAAAATTCTTGGCCAGAGGTAACACAGATGAAATCTGAAATAACATATTAACTGATTAAACTGTTGCACTTTAATGCTCAGCACATTATGAGCTGGGCCTGCTTGTTCGAAAACCCATTAATGTCAATCCCCGATAACAAGTAAACTGTGTTTTTCTCCTTGCCTGTTAAAAATGTTTTCAAAAGCTGCTTTTAAGCTAATGGTAAAGAAAAGTCTAAGTAAAAACCTGAGCAATAAAATATCTTTTGGAAGAATCTTTATTGAATAGTAATTTAAGTTGAATCAAAGTCCAAGATTAAATTAATCCGGCTTTGAACAACTGGGCGCAGAAGATTTTGTGACAGCATTTTAAGTCAATAGTATCCAAATGCAATAACCTTGCACCAGCTCCCCAGGGAAAGCAAAGTCAATGCATTAACCACCTTCTCTCCCCTCCCCCATACAATGCTATAACCCTGAAGACCATCACTTTGAAGACCCTTCCTAGGACCATGTAGAGAACTTAAAAAAGGTGTGGGCTATTAGCAGGCTGAAGATTTTTGCCGAGTTTATATAAAATATGTATGTATGGGCCTATACCTACTTTATAAACAAGATTGGAGTCTAAGACGCTTTCGATTTGTCACAAGTGGCCGGCCAGACCAGTGAGGTCGTAAATGAACTGTGCCAATTTGAAGTTTAAGTTTTATCCTGGTCTTTCGAATTTCTTCAAAATGGAAGGTACCTTTTTTGGAGTGATTATTTTTCAAGATTTTGCAGAACCTTCCCTTCAAAATGGCCTGCCAGTTCTGGCAGATGGAATGCACCATAAGTAACAGCAAGTAGTTTATCCCACTAAAGTTTTGGATACAACGAAGGGAAGTCAGCTGCAACAAGGCAACATTACCAATCACTCCAACATCATTATGTAAAGCAGACTTGCAGTATACTAAGTATCATTTATATATTAGTTTTAGTTTAAGTTATTGAAGGCACTGCTAATCTACAGTAATAGTAATAATTTTAGTTATAATTTTGTTATTTTAAAGTCATGAGAAGTTGGCTGTGTCAAAAAAAAGTTATTCATTCAATTAATCTCAGCTCAACCTTCTGTGAATCATGGTAGTGTTTCCATTAATTTTTGTGATAGAAGGATTCTGAATGGTGAATAGAAGGGCACCATTCATTGATTTGTCTTGTTTAGACTGGCTTTAAATCTCTCCCAAGGCAGGTACCATGTTTAGGGTACATGGGTGCTAGTACCCAGATTCTGGCTTCTATAGAACCCTGGTTATCCTGTGATGGACTGGTATCCCATTCAGAAAGGAATTTTAATACTCCTAGTCACTTCATACTGGGCATCCTGTGATGGACTAGCATCCCATCCAGGGGAGAGTAGTAATACTACTGGTGACTTCATGTTGGGTATCCTGTGATGGACTAGCATCCCATCCAGGGGGGAGTAGTAATACTCCTGGTCACTTCATGCTGGGTATCCTGTGATGGACTAGCATCCCATCCAGAGGGGAGTAGTAATACTCCTAGTCACTTCATGCTGGATATCCTGTGATGGACTAGCATCCCATCCAGGGGGGAGTAGTAATACACCTAGTCACTTTATGCTGGGTATTCTGTGATGGACTAGCATCCCATTCAGGGAGGAGTTGTAATACTCCTACTCATTTCATGCTGGGTGTCAAGCAATTTCATTTTTGGGGGGTATCGGGGTTCTGAATGGTGAATAGATGCTCACCACTCATTAATAATTATTTGCCTTGTTTAGACTGGCTTTCAATCAAATCTCTCCAAAGGCAGGTGCCTTGTTTAGAGTAAATGGATGCCTGCACCCATGTCCCAGCTTTTAATAAAACCTCCTGCATGGTTAGAGGGGTGGAAGGCTTGGGATGCAAATTATTCATACTCAATTACCTCATATCCGTCAAAGTTTTTCTCTGGAGTGAGCATGTATCGTTCAGTGTATATGGAATCTGCAACACAAGATGAGCCCAATACAAGTCTTCAAATAATTATTTACCAATATTTACAACACCTACAACATGACTGTGACAATCTCTCCTCCCCACCTTCACCCACAAAAAGACTTTTGAGTATTGAGCACAAATTGCTGTGGTACTGGTTTTATCCACACAAGGTGGTTCTAAGGCCTCACGTTGGACCTTCTGGGTGGAATCCTAAATTGTGACCATTCAAATGAAAGCTACTGAGCAGCACTTTCCTGTGGTGCTGTTTATTATGCCTTACAAGGTGGTTCTAACTTTTGAGTCTGTGAATAAAATCAAGTGTGACCATTCAAATAAAAGCTACTGAGCAGTACTTTCCTGTGGTGCTGTTTATTACCCTGTACAAGGAGGTTCAAACTTTTGAGTCTGTGGATGAAATCCTAAAGTGTGACCATTCAAATGAAAGCTACTGAGCAGTAATTTCCTGTGGTGCTGTTTATTATGTTGTACAAGGTGGTTCTAACTATTAAGCCTGTGGACAAAATCCTGAAGCACGAGTCTGTGGATGAAATACTAAAGAGTGGCCATTCAAATGAAAGCTACCAAGTACATGCAGTACCTCCCAGTTGTATTTTTACACATCTTCCTCAGTACAATATTTGATACTCATTTTTAACAGGAAATAGATTACAGTGTAAATAGTCAACATCCAAGCTTACCATAATAACGCCAGTCTGTTACAGGTGCCACAGCCATCCCAACCTTGAACAAACCAGAATTCTGACCAAGCACATAGGATGTCAGGAAACCTCCATAGGACTACAAGGAATCAAACAACACGATAAGTATTTTTAATTAACAATCATTTACACAAAATTCATGTCAAATAATGATATGAACCGTTTCCCAAAAAGATGTCCAGCATCCATTCAGCACAGGGTATGTGTACAAAGCTGTAATAGCCCTATAGTATGACCATTCAAATGAAAGCTTGCGACTACTAACCAACAGAAACAGCAAAAGAACTGTTCCTTTTTGCAACAGGTTAAAGTTACATACATACTAGTTATGCAATGCTTTTGAGTGGTATACCAGAGTGACTTGATTTTTCTCAGTATATACAAACAAGCCTTTAGGCGAGTGTGTATACAAAGAAAACTCACGTCACGAGTGGGATATTCACGGTATACCAGGAGAAAGCATTGCATATCTAATTTATCCTATGCCACTCATTGAATTAACTTTCCTGTTCGATGTCTGGTTCCAGGAATTCAAACTTAAGGTAAAAACTGGGGTATTCTTCTTCCATGTTTAAGTTGTTCACAGTAATGTTTTCTGAATGAAAATTTTGACCTGTAGCAGGGTCTTCAATTGATCTTTTGGCAGGAAAAATTTATAGGATGCAAGGAACGCTGGGATTTTTTTGAGGAATACTACCCGTTGCACACCGCCGAATATGCAACAAGTTTCTAGCTTTCTGATTGGCTGTATTCTCTATGGCATGGGATAAATCACTGTAATGGTCTTTCATCCTTCAAAATATCTGTAGTTTGCATATATGACATTCCACACAATGTTTACACTCAGTTGAAAATAATGTTATCAAGAAAGAGGGTTAAACTATGGATGGTAAGACCCAGCAGCTTTCTGGAAAGTGTTTGACCTATGAGCTGATTTGCATTCTTATTGCTAGAAAATAAAACCATGGCCAATTTTTAGCTCTTTCTCAAGGAAAGAGAAATTACATGATAAAAGCATTTGCTTATTAGATCACCCAATAATTCCATCAGGTTGCATCATTTATGATACACACTTTGCACAGAACAACATTTTTGCAAGTGAATGTATTTTATTGCATCACACGAATGCATTGTACTAATTAATGCATCCTTACCCAGCCCCATATGGCAATTTTGTCTCTATCCACGTATGGCTTGTTCTCAGCAAGATACCTAAAGATTATCAAAGAAAGTGAAACCTGTCAAAACAGACCTTATAATCCAGTGAAGCTGACACTCTACAAAGACAAGTCAAACAGACTATGGAGATAAAATACCCAACACCTGCACTTAACAGAGACTGTGGCTATAAACTTATGCCTTATATTATGACGTTTTGTTAGGCTTTGTTTTAAAGGCCCAATGACAGTGTTAAAACCTTGTAAATGCTTTCTATGTTTTTGATCAGAAAGGTTACTAACTTTATGTTAAACTTTTGTTTCCATTCTCTACAAGAAAAGTCTAAGTCAAAACTGAGGGGCAAAAATCTTCTGGAAAATTATTTATTGATTAGTAATTTAACTAGAATCAAAGGTCACATCAAGTTTTTTGCACGGCATTTTAATTACCTAGCAACTGCTATTGTATCTTCTGCTTCAGCCTTTCCAAGTTGCCTATAAACTGCATGCTTAAATCTAAAAGAACAAAAGCACAAGTTAATTGTGGCAGTGCACTGAGTCTCCCGTAGCTCAGCGATAAAGTATCTGACCTAGTAATCAGAAGGTCATAGGTTTGACTCCTGTTGGGAGAACTTGGATTTGTTTTCAGAAAATATCCAGGGCTCTGTTTAGCCAGAATCAGCAGTTCCAAGTAGAGAAAGGCTTTGGAATCTGGGCTTCATACATTGTACTAACTATCTTGGGGCTCCAGGGTTCAACTGAGCAAACTGTCATTGAGTTAGCTCAGTTGGTAGAGCACTGGACTGCTGAGAAGGGGGTAGTGGGTGCAAGTTAAGCCATAGCCGGATCACCTACCAGGGTCTCAAAATAACTGTTAAGATCATGCTGGCTGTGATTAAGTCCAGATGATCACATCATTGGCTGGTGATGTAAAGCCTTCACTTATGTCCAGAAATGCACCTAACCCTGAATTTGGGTACTTCATATAAAACAGACCTTGTTTGTTGTTTTCATATGACTTCATGTTTGACAGAATTATGTGTGTTTTAGTGAGAATTAAGGTTAGGGGACACCTTGTGATGTCTATCATACAGTTCATGAATCTCATTAGTGTGCATTTCTGGACATATCTCTAAGCCACTGGCCTAGCCTCCTTCATCCTTACAAGATAATAAATGGAAGAGTGTGTAAATGAACAATCGAAAAGAGTAGGTCCCAGTGTGCCTAATGATGGCACAAAACGGATAGATGATGACCCTTGTATGTGTGTGGGGTGAGATCATACATGGACTGATGTGGCAGCCAGAGATGCCTGGCTCCTCTGCAATACAGCTACTAGAGACCTTAACATTTTAATACAAGTAAGAGTCTTTCCAATAGAGAAACAGTGTGTGAGAGATAGCCATCATCATTTTTTGTGTGACAATGACACAGTGGCGAAAACAAGTCCTCAAAATTTAGGTGATCTCATCTTTTTGGAATCACAAAAGGGCTTAGCTATCATCATTCAAAACAACTATGTTTAGTTTGTCACTCTCAAAAAGTAAAACGAAGCTTCCAGAGACATATCTCTTCTAAATTAGTACTTTGCTAAAAACTTGAAGTCAAATATTGTATTCACAGGTCTATGTACTCGTACTGAGAATCTCAAGGTCTCTGTTAGTGACACCATGTCTCCCACCCCTTTCTTGCCCGGCCTTTTCTGTTCCTTCCCCAAGTAGTGACCAACATCTAATTTCTCCTTTCAATGTTGCTGCTTGGTTAAACATTTAAGTCAGGAGAATAAATGAAATAATCACCAAAGATGAAATGCCTTGATTTTTAGACAAAATCTCCCAAATAGTAGCATAAGAAATATATGGAGGACAGTAAGGAGAAGATACATGTTGATACTGGGGCTGAAATGGTTAATTTACCTCTCTCCTCTACAGCAGGTTCCCCTTGCATCAAGATTCACCACAATCAAGTCAAAGTTGCTCACAAGATAACCACTTTCAAAACCATATCCATAAGTATCCACAACCTGATAATTAACAGACAAAATAGACATAATTCTAACATGACAGTTTTGACTCTCTAAAGAGATCTACCAGGGCTCAGGGCCCGGTTGTTCTAAAGCTTAATACTAATGCTAATCCCCAATTAAAAATTGACTGAAGTTTTCGTCTCGCTTGTTAAAAACAAATATGTTTAAAAGCTAATTTCAAGTAAACAGTAAGGAAAAGTCTAAGTCAAAACTGAAGAAAAAAAATCTTTTGGAAGAATTATTATCAATAAAATATTAATTAAACTTGAATCAAAGTTTATGTTAAACCAGGATTAGCTGAATTGGGCTTTGAAGAACTGGGCCCCATTCTTCAGAGCCGAATTAAACTAATTCTGGGTTAAGCGTTTCCACTGTACTTTGATAATTTGACTTTATTACTTATCAATGAAGATTGTTAGGTTAGGTGCCCCTAATTAGTTAATTTATTATTCAAAAATGATTTTTTGCTCCTCAGTTTTGACTTACGACTTTCCTTTACCACTAGCTCAAAATTACCTTTCAGAAACATTTTTAACAAGCAATGCTTAATCAGGATTGCAGTACAGACGATGGAGCCCAGAAGAAGGAGAGCAGAGTCAACCTGTACAGATCCAAACTTAATCTGGGCAACTTGGTGTCACTAATGGAAAATAATACCAACCCCAACCCTCTCCCCAACTCTAGCAACTCAGCACTGCCCCCCCCCCCCCCCACACCCCCCCTGGAACACACACATACACCACTCCCATGTACACAGCCCAATGTTCTGTACCAGAGTTCCTACTCTTTTGATCTTTTGAAATTCCATGACTTTCCATGACCTTTTCCATGTCTTCTCCAAGTTTTCAATGACCTAAATTTGACCATTTTCTTGGAAATCATCTTTCATTTTGGGTATGTTTTTACTATTTTCTTCGCAAAAAAAACCCAACAATTTATTTTGTACTTTTTAATAAACATCATTTCCATGACTTTCCATGACCCACACCTAAATTCCATGACTTTCCAGGCCTGGAAAATGAAATTATTAAATTCCAAGACCCATACGAACCTTGTGTACATTGGAGAAAAATCCCTATCTTGTCAATCCACTTAAAGAGGCGCTGTCATGGAGATTTCGCAGCACGTTGGCCAAAACTACTCAAATATTTGACAAAGAACCTCCTCTTTAATGTGAAATCGCTCTTGGAGTACTGGGAGGAAAATATTAAATAATTTCTCAGAGGAAAAATAAACTTTAATCGGTTTTTAGCAATTTCTCCAAAACTCACTAGCAGGAAAAACTTGAAAAAATTGGTCTGCAATCCATTTCCATCCTCGCCATTTGCAGACAAAAATGAATGATGACAATATGTTGTTACACATTTGCCTTGATTGCGTATCCCTCCCCTTCCCACCATTCAATTTTCTTTAAAACTTTAATGTGTTGTAAAAGATGTCGCGTTCTTTGGGTATCCACAGGCGGTCGGTTGAACGATTTATGACACTGGTTGTAGTTTCCATGCCCCAGCAGGGTTAGTTATAACAAAATTGAAATATTATATGTTCCCATCAATACAATGCTTTTCATTATTCAAAGTGACAATAATAATAGGTGACACTGCTCCTTTGAACTCACAAGACTAAACAGTGAAGAGTACAATACCTTTTGTGAGCCTGGTCCACCATACCTGCAAACAACAGAATCATTAAAATGTCATATTGTTTTAACATTAATTTACCTTCAATTCAAGACGTTTCAGACATGGTGCACATTTACTATCATTAAGTACAAATGCAAGAATCTGGCTGGCTTGATGATTATGATGCAGGGGTTTCATTAAGGGCCAGGCACCAGGCAAATTGACCATGTGTGAACACAACTTTACTACTCTGCTTTTCACATCTAGACCAACGTTTGCATAAAATAACAGATATCCAAGTTAACTATCCTGCTCAGGCGCACTAATCTTTCACCTGCTAGCCTGCGTAGCTGGTGGTTTTGTTCACACCAGGTCAAACGTTTTGGTGGCAGAGCCACCTCAACGAGCAGCACAGCCATCAGAGGAATCAGCCATCTCCTCCTCATTCCTGCTGCTCATAATAGCATCCCTCTGCCACCAAAACTTTTGACCCCGCGCAGACAAAACTGCCAGCTCTGCAGGCTATTCACCTGCCTGCTAAAATTCTAAATGAAACCTCTGATGATGACGATGACAATGATGATGGTGTTTATGAACATCAATATGAGGACAGTAACAATGAAGAACATTTGACATTTAGAAATTAACGATTTACTTACACAGAAAACAAGACACCATATTTCTTATTCTCAACAAAGTTCGGAGGGCGGTACTCTTTCACATAGATTTCTATGATGGAAAGAAAACCCCAAAACTCAAAACATGATTGGAATCAATCACAAAGCTTATAGTTATATTATAAATTTTATAAGATTGAAGAAAAGTTAATTAACCCTTTAATCCCTCCAGTGATCAGCATCAAATTTCTCCTGGTAATATCAATGCTTATTCAAGCCCCAAGGTCATGAGAATTAGGATATGATCACCCAAGCTGAATTTTCCTCGATATTTTAAAAACTTCTTCCCAGCACTTTTATAGGAAAAGTATAGGGACAAGATAGGAGAATTTGTTCTTTGATATTAGGGGTTAAAGGGTTCAAACTATTTATACAATGAACTGTGTAAAACTCGCGTTTTGATTAGTCTAGAGGAGTGTGTGATTAGAGTATAGACGCACGATTGGCGTCATCGAGTAGTGTGACCGGCGCACGTGATCAGAGTCTAGAGTCCAGCCAGAGTGACTGGTCAACAAAGTTTTGCAAACTGTTTTTGCGAGTAGCGGACAAACACAGGCAAATTTTCGCAGCAAACGAAAACTGCCCAGTAAAAAAGTTGGACAAAGACCATTGACGGTGATCTCAACCAGGACAAAAAAGCTAAAACTTTGTTGTGACATGAAAAGGAAGCAAATATTTGTTAAAATATGTCGCCGATAGAAATCCGGTAATGGTGAGTAATCCATTACAAATCGCAGTGAAGCGACTAACATGCTGTAAAATTTTGGGGTCAGGATTTCCTTCTGGAATAAAGGTTAGTTTTGAAAATATTGTTAGTGAAATTCTTTCGGATTATACTCTAATTTAGAAGATCACAATTGCATGTGTGTAGTAGTCTAAAACTGAGTTTGCTGGAAAGTTTTTGACTCAGCTCAGGCAACGCGATGCTCACTTACAAAATGTGTTGAAATGTCTTGGTTATTGTATAAAACAAATAGATTCTATTTTGCCGTGCATCTGTACTCTGACAACGCACAGAGGACGTCAAAACGTGGTAAGAACATCAGTCACGCTACTCGCCTGCACCTCATAACGTACTTCTTTGTTCTCACCACATTTTGATGTCATCTGTGCGTTATCAGAGTACAGGCGCACGGCAAAATGGAATCTATTTGTTAAACATTAACAACATTCAGAATTATATGTACAATCCAGCTTACCGTAATCACCACTTTCAACTTTGTAGTTCGCGATTTGTGGCAAGGGGACTCCATCAATTCTTCTCCTGAGATCCTTGTTGTCTTCAATTGGAATTACTGAGATACAAACAAAGCAAGTAAATTAATAACGTTAACAACCACATCGTTAAGTGGAGGTTGGGTGCCTGAGACATCAGGGAGTGTCCACTATAGGCAGCCAGCTCCTAGATGGAGACTGCTCCCATGGCCAGCAAATCCTGCATACCCAGCCATGAGCCCCCACACAGTAAGGAAAACAGGCACCTGCCACAATGTTAAAAACAGTGAAAAAGGGAAGGGAGGGAGCTAGGAAAAAGATTTTTATGAAGTGCAAACATAAATCATAACTGGTCACTCTTCCAGCTACAAAACACCCTTCAATCTGACAGCACATGTATGAAATCCTGGCATATGCGTATAATGTAGACATCGCTGACCACAACTGGCACACTGGTATCTGCCCTGGCAGTTGTTCTGTGTTTGCATAGATTTCCAGCAAGCCCTTTAATAAATTATTGGTGGTTTTCACCTCACACATCATCATGGAAGTAAAAATAAAATCCTCAACAATTCAATAGATAAAGTCAAGAAATTGATATGTTGTAGAAGATTGATACATAAACAACGTGTGAAAGCCACAGGGCCGTGCAATATCTCATAATCGAGTTATTCAAGAAAATGTACCACGGAAAATTACAGAGTTTAGTCTGGGACGCCATGTTGGTGCCCCATCTGACGGACACCAACATGGCTGCCGGAAACCAGCAAAAACATCTAGAGTTTACTTTGGCTATTCCAAAGCCTTTCTTCTCTCTACTAAACTTTCACACTTTGACATACACGCTTCTGTTACATGTTAGGTAAGCTGATCAGACCTCAAAAAAGTACGAGGCAAATTGATGTGTTCATGTACGTGACATATTTAGAGCAGCAATCCTTCTGTCACGCACTGTGCAAAAATCTAAAATTCAAACTGCTTTATTTTCAAAACAAAGAATGCTTTCCTGCTGAAAACAAGCAAGCCAATGGAAATAATTTTATATTTTCTTTTATGTAATGGAGATCTATAAAAACCCAAAATTGTGTTTAGTTATGAATTTCAGTTTTTTATGACGTCATGTGAAAACCAGCAATTATTGTTGCGTTTGGCATAAAAAGAATGCACTCCCATTTTGATTGGAGTCAAGATTGTATGGGACAATGTTGATTGAATGAATGGATCCTGGGATGCGTATCTGGCATCCCCTGCAGATTTTGGAGGGGCGGATGACAACATCACCAACTTGGCAAAGGCACTCCCTAATCTTTGATTATTACTAGTCAGGGTATATTACAGTTTGAATTGTATACCTTCTTCATTCTGTGTACTGCGTAATGTTATTTCAGGTATTCCAGGTCCTAAAGGATAAGAACAACATAACATTAGGGCTCAATGCAAAAATCTGCACTAGATGCATGTATATTATTGCAGACATACATTTAACAATAATTAACAATTATTCACCGAAGTGGAGGTGAATAGTGATGGATATTTACCGAGGGCGAGGTAAATATCCATCACTACTCACTGAAACTGAGGTGAATAATTATTGTTTTAGTATATACCACACAAGCTGAATAACTGGTGGACCAAAAAATTCCTACATTTTTGACAGTCTACTGACAAATGATGGGAAATTTTAAAATCTCACGCACCACGCAGGGGTAAGCGATTTCTTATTGTAGAAAGTTTTGTCTCGCTTTCTTGTAAACAAATAATTTAGATAATAAGGTGTCATTTTTTCAATTGTTGTGTGGAATTCGTCTTGTTGTGCAGTTGAAACCATGCTGCAAAACATTAGATGTTTCATTGTTTACACTGTAATTATAGTGTTCGGCAGTTTTCGTAAACAAGGCATTGTATTTTCATTTTTCGCCTTAGAATATGAGGTTGGAAAGATTGAATAACTTACGATTAATTTTAATGCCGTCAAACTAAACTTCGTTACAATTTTTGTATTTTTTGTAACAGCTACCCCATTTATCGAAATAATTTATTTTTTAGTGCCGGAGGTGAAACGGGAAGCCATCTTGTTTCTCTTCGGCTGCTCAGAGGTGAATAGTACTTGGCTAATCACCTCCAAGCTAGTCAATTAGCGCGCGTGAAAGACACTATTCACTTGTGTGGTATATACTAATTATCATTATTGTCCTTTAAAAACGTGAGATCATACTGCCTGATACTTAGCCAACGAGGGCATAGGCTGGGTTAGCTAAAATCAGGAAATATTCCAGAAGATTGAGCAGGATAATTGTTTAATCATTCAACACATTAAGAACAAAGCTCAGTTTTAAAGCAGAAAAGCTGGGGACGATCTCTATTTTGCCATTTTACTCCCCGACACACGAAATTACATATATCGCAAGATATCTGTCGACTATGAATGACAAATATTCAGTCCACCATGACCAAATTTGGGCAGTGTTACAATGTGTTGAATAATAAACAGCCATGTTGAGCTTACCTCTACAGCTTAATAGGTACCATCTTCCTTTCAAACTAAAGCTTGCATCATAATAACTACAAGTGTTTCCAGCTAAGGCAGAAAAAATAGAATCAGTGACCTTTTTAAATACTCAACCCAAAAGTAACTTACAATGCATTTTTTTGTCTCTCCCGGAATGACAACCCCCCCCCCCCCCTAAAAAAAAAAAAGAGAGAACAAGAAGAAAAAGAAAAAAACATGCCCTAAAGTCACACGCTCACTAGCAGTCACCCCTGTAGCTACCCAAGTTTAAATGTCCTCTGAAAAGAACTTAATATGTCTAGTACTTTAAGAAATGAAGGATGACTGGCATTAGGAGAATCTGCACATTGATTTTGAGCCTAAAAGCAAGTGAACAGACACTGCATACTTGGTCATTTTCCATACATAATTCAACTTTTTTTTCTCACTGGTACATGTATTTTTTCAGTCAGAGTATAGTTCTTTGTCCAAGAATACTTGTGTCAGTGACTAAAAAAAAAATACCTCTATCATTTTTCCTCAAATTCAATAAATACTTAATAATTCATCAAAAGAAAACAAAGAAAATCACTACCATGATCATGGTTTTGATATGTGATCCTACTTGCCATAAAATTTTGCCAACTTTAGCCTTGAATTTCTCCACGAATTATTGATCATTTGAGAAGCCATATCAAACGCTGGAAAGTGTGTTTCATCAGACATCCAAACACATCAAAGTCATTTAAAAAACTCGGCTGCGCCTCGTTTTTTCAACAGTTTTTTCTCAGTGTTTGGATATCTGATGAAACACGCTTCCTCGTGTCTGATATAATTATTACTTCATAGGCTAAAAACATAACATCTGTTCATTAATTTTTTCTTTCACAAATTTTTCTCACTGTTATCAAACTTACGGATTCTTGTTTGTAGTTGACAAGTCCAGCAATGGAGTTTTTTAGTTCTTAAATCGACACTGTGAATGAAAACAAATCACAACAAGCAGTGTGTTAGTCTGTGTAATGGAGCAGTGGTCAATCCACTGTACATACAGAAAAAGATGGTGCCGTACATGTTACCACAATACCTTGTGAACTTAACACAGCCAATAGGCACATAGAAAGCCTTACCAGAAAGGCTACTACACTGTATCTCTGGGAAACTTATTATGGGTTAAAAAAGAAGCCTATTATAGAAGAAGACCTAGTAATTAACCCCCTTTTGAGGATTCTGGAGGAAATTATGCTCTGTATTTAGGAAGAGGGGCCCAAGATAGTAACTATTTTAATTTCTCTTACAGAACAGAAGAATTAAGGAAAATTTGTGATGTACAATTAATAATTATTTTTAGATAATTATGGAACCCTGGTATCAATTTCCCTTCATTTGATAGCAGATATCCATTTTGTGACATAGCTTAAAATTCTCAGGCAAGTGTAATGCAAAACAAATTTTTTTTTAAATTATAATGGCTTACATGTTTGTCAAATAACTTTGAAATAGGAAAATAGCCTTCCTTGGTGAATTAATTTATGCAGCATGTTTGATGTACAAGCAAAGTGTAAGTTTTATGTACCAATACCAAGTACATGAAACAGCATGCAACAAAGTCATGACAACTGGCTCTGCTTTTTACTTGCTAGCTCAAAATTATTAATGTGATGATCAGTTACACCATTTTGACTGCTTGTTGCAAAAGAGTTGGTTACAGTAGCAGGCACACCAAGACATTGGCAAATTGCAGCAAAGTATCATAATATAACTAAGTGTGTCAACCGTAGCTGTAGCAGTAGTGGCAATGTAAGGAGTTGTAGACATAGTTTAAGTAGTAGCAAGATGTTGCTTTAAGTGTAGTAAGTTATACTACTCTTAAAGTAAGCATGTTACTCAATTATCCTCTTAAATATTGTAACAATAAGCTCAAGTGATTTAGAAATTACTGTTGTAAAAGTATAGTTTATTGAGTCAAAGAAATAAACAGTTTGTGTATATAAAAAAAAAAACTTAGTGTGTCACTGGCTTATCATTATTTACATAACAATTTTGAACAAACCTGTAAATGTGAGCCTGGGTTGGTGACTCCATGCTTGCCTTAAAGTATCTGAAATGAGATAGAATGCCATTCAATCTTTAAATTTGCTTCACAAGGAATTTGGTGGAGCAGGAAAGGCGCAGTGCTGAGAGTATTCGCCTCCCACCAATGTGGCCTAGGTCCAAATCCCGGACTCAGCGTCATATGTGGGTAACGTGTGTTGTTTCTTGTTCTTGCTAGTCAGAAGTTATTCTTCATGAGGTACTATGGTTTTTCCCTCTCTGCAAAAACCAATATTTCCAAATTCTGGAGAGAGTCTCCTTGGAATTAGTGCTCTTTGCTAAATACATTGACTCTTGAAAGTGATTTATTTATTTATTTATTTATTTTATGCAGAGACATGCAAAAATTAGCGATAAAAACCGGCGTTTCGGTGTCTTCATGACGCTATTGTCAAGGAGAAATAAAAAAATTACAGAGTCTGCAGCAAGGTGTATCAATAAATTAGCATATAGTGTTTGAGGCTAATTAAAGAAATACTTTTGCGCGAATAGAGTCGTTTTGCACGTTCAGAGTGGGTTTTAGGTCTCTGATGAAAAGCATTTCGTTAACCAAACAATCGAACTTATTTCTACACTTTCTCAGAACGTGCAAAACGACTCTATTCGCGCAAAAGTATTTACTTAATTAGCCTTAAACACTATATGCTAATTTATTGATACACCTTGCCGCAGACTCTGTAATTTTTTATTTCTCCTTGACAATGGCGTCATGAAGACACCGAAACGTCAGTTTTTATCGTTAATTTTTGCTTGTCTCTGCATTACCAAATCTTTATTGATATTTATTTTATGATTATTACAATCCATCCAAAGGAAACAAAATCATTGTAAGGTTAAAATAATATGAAGTAATTTGTTTTAATACTTACACTACTTCATTGATATCATCATGAGCAAGAATCTTTAGTACTTCCCAAGGTCCTTCTGTTATTGGTTCTGGCATTTGTGCACCCTTAAACATTAACAACATGTTCAAGCCATAAATTTAAAGAATTTGTGACATGGATGATATGGGGGTTATATAAGGCTGGACAAATATATATTATGAAACAAATGGCAATAAGAATGTGCCCACACCGTTTTTTATTTAAACATATTTTATTGTTGAAGTTTGCCCTAAGAGAAAAATAAAACTCATTGAGAGGGCTCACTTCAGTTTCAAGACTGTCAAATTTTAAAATGAACTGATGAGATCAGTTTACCAAACTCTCACTCAAGAATGTTTGACCATTGAATTTTATGACTGTTTTCTTTACTGCCATTTGTATGTCGCTGACAAGTGAATTTTGAATCTGCCAAATTTTGATAGAAACCCACTTGTAACAATCCAAACTCTGACATCACACTTGTTAACCTACAGCTTTTACATGCTGTAGCTAGTCAACTTTTATGTACTCTCATTGGGTTTAATGGCTTGGCAATGCAATATTGCATGCAACATTATGTACAACTATTTCACCAAGTGCCCACCATAAACCGTCCCATTTAACGACAAATGCCACAGTTCTGAAATAGAAAAAACTGTCTGGGTTTTATCAGGAATGGCCACGCAAGAATGATGTCTCCTTTTGCTACTCCACACATGTTCTGTGCATCTCAAGATGATTCAATAAACTTGGGTTTCTTAAGGAAAGTGGCTATTTATTACACTAACCTGAGGATGTGTGCTCAGTTTTGCTAAATGAATGAAGTTTCCATCTTCGCCTTGGGGAAATGGCCAGAGTGTAATGTAGTAAGAGCCATCTCTAGATACCAGAGGAGTGGTGTACTGAGAGAACAAAAATAAAAAAAGGTTACTGATAAGAACGGTGTCTGTCCTTTTGTTGCTGCGCATATGTTCTGCGCATGTTAGAATGGTCCAAGAAATATGGTCAGGTTTCTTAAGAATGGTGTCTACTTTTGCTACTGCAAATATGTTCTGCACATGTGACCCTATTTGGGAAAAGCAGGCTTAACGAAAATAGCATTGAAGCGTTTTTTCGTTGTAATGCATTTTCAACGCATTGAAAATGCGTTGAAGAGCATTTCCATTGCATTTTGAAACATTGGCAATGTTCTTCAACGGAACTAAAATGCGTTGCAAGTCCATTTTCAAATGATTTGAAAACATTGTCAATGCGTTTTCAAACATTGACAACGCGTTGAATAAAACAGCCGGCCGTTTGAAATCATTCATAGAACCGATGCTATTTGTTGTTATTAAATCTTTACATGAACCGTCTAGCACGTACGCAAGCAACTCTAGCATGTACGTGTCGATTTGAATTTGAGCAGAAACATCAAATACATGGAGTTTTCCTGTAATTTTGCAGAGAACGCAGCTAAGCGTAGCGAAACTATGGCTGCTGTTACTTAATACCTTTTTGGCTTCTGTTCTTACGGTGCTGAACGAAATTGTAGCGGTAAAAAGACTGTCTGCTACATGCGTGTGTTTCAAATGACATTCGATTTGAACAATCGACCGAGTCTCAAATTTCACTGCATTCAAATTAACCATTCCTTTGTGAAAAACTTTAATATTATTGTAGGTGTTATGCTTTATTGTTTATCGTTTTGACAAGAGATATTGTGTACGTGTATATACATTTACTGTGCAGTGTAGGATTTTCACAGCTTATCACAGTTTGTAGTTCATTGACTCGTTTAAAAAAACATGAATGAATGGCACATGGATAACAAAGGAATGTCAACATCTCGCACGCGCGATCACGAATTTGAACTGCTGATACTGAATAAATTTTGTTCTGCGGCCCTCCTAAAATTACTTTTAGACTAGTGCAGATTAAACCCTTTTGCAGTCAAGTTATCAAAACGGTCAGTTCGCTAACCATTGCAATAAAACACCATAAAAATAAAAGGCGAAAAACGAGCCATAACATGTGGCACAAACTTGTCTGCCTCAGTGTCTGCTTCGTTATGTTTGTATAAAATCACCAGGGAAAATAAATACATTTTCAGTAAACTGTTCGATTTCATTGGCTTTGAAAACAAAGCTTCAAAAAGTCTTTGAAATGCTTCAAGCTGTTCATGATTAGATGCAACCTATGGTATAGCAATTTTGATCGTTCTTAAATCATCATCCCAAGTCACGCACACCACGCATTCGACGAAGATTTATCAACATAGCCTTGCCTCGTCGCTCTTGGCAAAAGATTGCATTTCAGGAAATTTCACTCCGACCTATTTAGTATTAATTTTTAAGTATTTCTGATGATGCCTTCACTTGCTACTCATGACAGAAAAATTATTGAACTAATCAATGACAAGATTGCAGGCAAACCGTCAAACAAATCACGCCGTAACCAATATTTTCTTTTTCTGCGTGTTTATTTCTGGCGGGTATCGGCTGTTGCTTCGCAAAAGTTTTAATGTAAGTCGCAGCAAATTGCTCTTTATTAATTAAACAAAATCAATTTCCCTCAGATGCAGAATTTTGATGTTCAATTGAATTTGGTGATTGTGAACAAAGCGCTGTTGGTTGTGTTGACAATGTGTTTAGCTTTGTTACAACGGGGCGCCGAACGTTCTTTGTTTTCAACGTTTTGTGCAGCATTTGGATCAAACGTTAGAAAAAGTTGCCAACGCGTTGAGAAACATTTTCATCCATTCTTGAGCATTTGTCTAACATCGTCAACATTTTAACAATGGACCGAATAACATTACAAATGCGTTGAGAACCATTATCAACGCGTTGTAATGCATTATCAACGCATTTAAAATTCATTGAAAATGCATTAAAACACTATTTTCGTTAAGCCCGGTTTTCCCAAATAGGGTCACACATGTAAGGATGGTTTGAGAAGATACAGCCAGCTTTCTTAAGGATGGTGTCTACTTTTGCTACTGCAAGACAGTATGTTTTGCGCATGTCAGGATGGTTCAAGAAACTTGGGTTTCTTAAGGACAGTGCCCCCTTTATACACTGCAAATATGCAGATAGCTCCAAATTCCAGGAAAATACATTAGCTGAGTTTCTAGAATGCACTGTTCTTAAAGGGGCAGTATCATGGGAGATCCATGGGAGATATCATGATTTTTAGCCAAAATTCACTAAATTTAAGCTTTGAACACTGTGTTAATTAATTTCTCAATCGCTAATTTAAAGAAATATTAATAGTGATTCTAAGATGAAAGGTTGAACCAAAATATAGTACAACCGGCAATTTTTAGTGCGTTACAACAGCAAAATTTGAAAACGTCCGCCAGACGTTTTCAAATTGAACCCCTCTCTATCTTGGTCATCTGCCGGCGAAAGTATCCTTGGATAGTTTCTTGCATTCTGATAGTCTTTTAATGGAATTTTGTCGTTATATCTTGGCTGCTATCAACCGAATAGCGTCTTTCCGATTTTCGATGTGTTACTACAAATAGCGTGATACTGTCCCTTTAAGGCCATGTGCCAAAAATGAGGACAATCCCCCCCCCCCCCCCCCAAAAAAAAATGAATTTAACGAAAAATATCCACATTTGTTTCCTGTTTTCTTTGGATTGCCCTCATATTTTAGCATGTGGACTGGAACAATTTATTTGAGAAACTTTAATATATACATTTTACTCCTGCAGTTTGGTTGTACTTTTGGTAAAAACCACCAAGGACCTGTATGGCCCCAGCTCCTCATTTGGTGACAGTGATATGAGAGCTACACCAAACAACACTGGTTTTTGTATCATGACCAGGTAAACGTGTATAAATTAAGTCACAGTGGTACTAGACGCACTGTTCCTAGACACCTTACCTGATCATCTACCCATCCACCCTGCACTTTCAGCTCAGAATTCTGAAAATAAAACAAAGAATCAGGACATCATTCTGAAACTTAAACCCTTTAACTCAAAGTTTATTCAAAGTTTATTAAAAAAATCCAGCAAGAAAAAAGCAGCAAAAGCTCATCTATGCAGGGAAGACTTACAACTATCCCCAATATCAAAGAACAAATTCTCTTGTCTCGTCCTCATACTTTTCTTATAAAAGTACTGGGGAGAAGTTATTAAGATATCAAGAAAATTCACCTTGGCTGATTATATCCTTAATTCTCATGACCTCAGTGGTTGAATAAGCAATTGATATTACAAGGAGAAATTTGATGCTGATCACTGTTAGGGCTTAAAGGGTTAATTAATACAGAAAGCATAGAAGTACTAAGAAAAAGAAACACAGAGGAAAGAGAACAATACCAAAAGAAATGCAAGAGAGATTTATGCTGTTATTAACTGACCCCTCCTCCCCCCCCCCACCAGTTCACCTTTCCATTAACCCCCCCCCCCCCCCCTTGATTATCAGCTTTCCAGGTTAAAAATCCATAACAAGGCCGTATACTTATTTATTACACCCATTTTGAAATCACTGGTGATCCTTGCAATCTGATTGGCTCTCAACAGTGCAATTTATTCCTAAATTGCACCATTTTTTGCTCTAAATCGCATCCTTTCTTTAGCCCATCAAAATGGAAATAAAGTAACAAAAATTGAATGTAGTGTTGACAATAAAACTCTGTGATTTCAAAATAGGTGTAATAAAGTGGTAATTGAACTTTGTGTCATGCAATTTTGGTCTCAAATCATGCTTGTGATTTCAAATCGAACTTGCACTGCGTGCTCGTTCGATTTTGAATCACGCGTATGATTTCAGACCAAATTGCACTCCACTCAGTTCAATTACCATTATTTATGTATAAAGGCCCAAAAAGTATCACCAGCTAGGACTTTTATTGTAAAACTGGGCTACTTCTAATTTTTGAACTGGGTGAGTCAGTGCCTTGTTTTTCCATCAAAGTAGCTGTGGTTCCTGCCCATAATAGCCAGGAAAAATTCTAAAATTAAACATCATTGTACTTTCCAACCAAGACCAAGTGGTGGTCTTCCATTAGCTGGGTTACACTGTAAGGCACTGAAATTCAAAACCTATTTACTTAACAATTAACAATCATTAGTTCATGCAATAGCATGGCTACATAAATATTGTATTGAGTTATGATGCAAGTGGGCAGTTTGGAGAGCATGAGTAAAGCTTAAGTTAATTAAAAGTAGCTCAAGGCATGGCTGAGAACAACTCTGGCTTCTTGAGTGCTCTCAATAAATTAATAATTCACACGTGCATCATAACTTGAAACATGCATGGCTAAATGAATGGACCAATCTTGCTTTCTTATTCTAACATTGCCAGTGGAAATGTACCAGATGTACAATGTATGACAAACAACCAACAAAAGTTGGGAAAGTCTAAACAAAACCAAAAAATCCACATGAAGGAATCTACAAAATAAATTATTTCTTTGCTTCTATTGTAAGATAGATTTTTCTGCACTTACAAAGTTTAATTCTTTGTTTATTTTCTTGGCCAAAGATGTCTTTTGTCGTACAAGGCCACTCACGCAAGAAACAATTCTCTCAAACAAGAAACAGGTTGAGTTTGCTTTCGCCATCAGCATGCTCCACAAGATTAAGATGCAAGCTCATGCATACTGAATTTGACTGCATAAATTTTCTAGCTATAATAATTATAAGGTAACATGAATAATTTATAAGGTAACATATATTAAATGACAGTTGGTTAGAACATACCTGCTTGCAAACAAAATGAGATTCAACAGCAGCCTTTTGTTCACAGACATGAAGAATAGCTTGATTCTGATCTCTGTTTAGCCACGTCACTGTGACAGCTTCCTTTGATATCCAGCCAACATTCACTACATAATGATCACTGCAAATAGCAATTAAAACATTGGATAAATGAAAATCTTGGACATAGAGTCCTAAAGTGTGCCGTCACAAATATTTGAATTTATGAAATTACAGGATTTGTTAGTATATTCGGAAACAGCACAATGAAAAATGACTACTGGCCAAAAATCAGCATCTTATTGCAGATTGGGGGCGAGATATTAGCTCTGTTATGCCCTAGTGACTCCATACAAATCATTCTAATTTTGTCTCAGTTCTTAACATTTGGAACAAAAGTTTTTGACACGAAGTACGACAGGTAGTTAATGTGTACGTGCTATTTTTATTATCTGGTGTTGCCTTACCTACATAATACAGCCCGACTCTAGCGAGACAAATTCTAGCCATAATTTCAGCGAAACATCAGCAATACAAATGTCTCGCTCCATTCCCGTTCATTTATCGTACAAAATGTCAGGCTCTTGTAAGCCTGATTAGTGTTTGGCTATGTCTCGCTCATTTGTCTCGGTGGATTCTCGCTCACGTATCGTTAAAAAATGTCACGCTCTTGCAAGCCTGATTAGTGTTTGGCTATGTCTCGCTCATTTCACAGGCCGGAATCTCGCTCGTGTCTCACTCAGAATTTTCGTACGGGTACCAGTAAGTCCACTACTGAGATCCCATAATTTGTCTTGTGGAAGGAATCTGACATAAAGTGCAATGTGTGCTTCAAGTGCTCAAAAATTAATGTGTCAATTTTGGTTAACTTCAATATTAACTGCATGCATGATCAAATTCTAAAAAGGACGTCAGAATTCAATCTCAAGGATCAAGCAAACTTTCAAGTTCACTTTCTTACAAATATGATAACATCCCGGGAATATTCCAACAAAGGACAAAATACTCTGTGAGTTTTTGTCTAAATATTTTGTGCAGAGTCTACCACAGTGACGTAATACAAATCTTCAGTACAACTCTCAGTAGAGTCAAATGGTGCTTGCAATATATTACTATATCTCTAAGTTAGTACGCGTGGTGTGATTGGTCAATTTTGGGGGCCGTATTTCACTCTATGGCCCACTAAACTTCAACTAGTTTCCTTTCCTGTGCACCCCATTAACCTCAGAGATATAATAAATTTCTTACTAACCTCGTTTTCTTGGTCTGTACATATATCTTAATCAATGGTTCACATATAATATGCGCGGATATTTTGCAAGTTATGTAGTATTAATTTTTCCAAGACCCAAAGGGGAGAGGAAAAATACAAGCAATGAGCGGACATTTTGCTCACTGCTCATATTTTTCCTCTCCCCTTTGGGTCTTGGGAAAATACTACGCAACTTGCAAAATATCCACGCATATTATATGTAAAACCATTGATTAAGATATATGTACAGATCAAGAAAACCATCGAATAACAGATTTATTATTCCACTACAAAAAGAGTTTGTTATTTTTGGCTTCTCTTTTCTGGTAAGAGCGTTGAAATACACCCGGCATTATCTGTCTTTCAGTATATAGCGTGTGCAAATGACATAAACAACACAGAAAGCCAGTCAAATGTCTTCGTCCATATTCACGCTGTTGTAAACCGGTCAAACTGGGACACTTCAGTGTGTTAGTCTTATATTTTGCGCGCTCTGTTGACCTTATTTGGTGAAATGTCATAATAGTGGAATAATAACGTAAGTTACGGAACATTGTTTTTTCCCACTGATTTACTGGAAAACACTTGGTCTGTAACTTACAGGACGGACAGCGAACTCGGTTAGTAACCCATGTGAGCTTTCGCACGAAAACATGATATCTTCACACGTAAAAATAACATGTTATCTTCACACGCCTAAAAGATCACCATTGCTATGGTTACATAATAAATCAAGGCTTTTGCAATGATTTGGTATTTCAGTGGTGTTTATATAATAAACAGAACATTACATGGCCGCTTGGAGATACAAAATTTCTCTTCTTGTGTTGAAAAATATTTCACTCGTTTGCTGCGCTCACTCGTGAAATAATTTTCAACACTCAAAGAAAAATACTGTATCTCCACATGGCCATGTAACATCCTCTATTAATTATAATCATCAGAGAGCAGACAGCTAACTCACCTCTTCATGAAGTCAGGGGGTTCAGGCAGCTCAATCCTTTTCTGAGCATGAAGGTCCACAACAAGCACCTTGACTGTGGGGTTTGAGGTTCCTGGTTTGGGATAGGCAATCTTCCGAATGGAAGTGTAGCGATTTTCCCTGTTACCATACCAAGGGAACTGATACCATGTAACTGATGAGTCGTTAAACTGAATATATGCAAGGTATCTGCTATCAGGCGAGAACCAAAGGGCATGGTCTGAGTTCAATACCTCCTCTGTTGGCAAAGGCAGTAAGGATGGTAAGAATAATCACAAGGACAATCACACAAGGCTAGTGAAGATACAAAAGAAAGCTGGCATGGTGCCAATAACTCAGTTTGCAGCTAGACAGTAGTGTTACATTATGCTAATAAAAATTTAAAAAAAAAAACAGTGCAACTTAGCAAACAGTAGCATAAGAAATATGTGCAGAGCAGTAAGGGGAAAAAAATGATTGTTGATACTGGCCAGGAAGTTAAAAGGTTACGATTATTAATAGTTATTTGACTGAGCTGACTGTCAGATGCAGGGTTTAATCTAGAGCATGGCTTTGCAGGATTTCCGAAATTCGGAAAAAAATGCTGCATAAAATTTACGTTGGTACATCAAATAGGATGCACAAAATTGTGCCCAAAGGTAAGTATTTATTTCCTGAAATAGAGTATAAACATCGGTGACAATAACTTGACATGACCGCCACTTTATATTTCAAAATTAATTAACTTCTTTCTGTCTCAATTGCCTTCCTCTTCTTTGTTTGTTTGTGCATTCATGTTCCACACTTTCTTAAGTTGCTTCTGAATAGACTGTACAAAGAAGTTCAAATATATTTTTTGGGGCCCCTTTTCTTGGGTACCCTTTTCGTAAAAAAATGGACCCCCAAAAATTACAGAAGGGGAAGGTTCCCACAGGACCCTCATTGGCCAATTTGTAGAATAAACCCTACTGACATTAGCAGTGATGTCCAACATTGTATTCTGTGGAACTGGTGTCCTATGGTGTGATAATACAGGTTAAACTGTAGCTGGAGCATGATAAACTACCTTGATATACCCAGTCAGGAATGCCATTAAAAATCTTATGTTCCACACCACTTTCAGTCAACTGCACAACAGACTGACTTGATGGTGAATCCATGTAATAAATATCATTTCCATATACAAACACCTGGAAAAACATGGAACGGAATATTCATTAGATAAAGGAAAGTAAAGTTGCTCTGGGGCCAATACATGTAGGTATCTGGGTCAGGAGTATAACTACTCCTTTTCCCCTATCACAATTGGATGCTAGTCCATCACAGGATACCCAGCATGAAGTGACTACGAGTATTACTACTCCCCCCTGGATGGGATGCTAGTCCATCACAGGAAAATCAGCATGAAGTAACTAGGAGTATTACTACTCCCACCTGGACGGGATGCTAGTCCATCACAAGAAAATCAGCATGAAGTGACTAGGAGTATTACTACTCCCCCCTAGATAAAATGCTAGTTCATCACAGGATACCCAGCATGAAGTGACTAGGAGTATTACTGCTCTTCCCTGGATGAGATGCTAGTCAATCTAGTTTAACATCTACTTTACATGATACCAGTGAATGCGGACTTTTACGCTTTTACAATACTTATCCAGCTACTCTCAAAATAATAATATTACAACAATCACCAAGCCATACAAATATCACATTTGCGACCATTTCAAAAAGGCGAATCCTTACTGCCAAAATGAACCATGTCTCTGCTAGACGCTCACTTTATCTTGCACTTGTGAAGTCTCAGCTATCCTACGCAACCCAGGTCAGGTTCCCGGACAAGATATGCATTAAAAACTCAAATTGAAAGGGTTCAAAGGAGGGCCGCAAGGTGGATCCTCAAACAACGTGTAGGCGTGATGTCATACAGAGACAGACTTTTAACTTTGAAACTTCTTCCTCTGAGATTTGACCGCGAAATCAAAGATCTTTTTTCTTTTTACAAATGTCAGAAAGGTTTTACTTATCTTAATGTTTATGATTTTGTTTCCCCTGTTTCTCACGGCTGAACCAGACTAAGTAATCCTTATAACCTTAAAACTCCTGTATGTAAAACTAGCACTTTGTTAAGCTCTGGAACTATATCTGTAAATTCTCACCCCCTACCAGTTTTTCAACTACTGCTTCCTTCTGCAACTTTGTTACTGAGCACATGTTTCACTTTTTGCACAATCACTTTGACATATTCTATCCCCGTAACTGGTCAATTGTACAATCCTGCCCCTGGCATCCCTAGTTTTTTAGCGTCTTTTAAATTTGGCGTCTTTTGGTTGATCATGTTTTAATTATTATTTGTATCATGGGAGGTGCCTCACATGGGTCCTCGAGTCTCGCTCGCACGTGCCCTTTTGACCTTATCACTTCAAATCACTTTGCACATATATTTCATTTCTTCCTGGCTGTTTAATTTGCTGTATGTAACATCTGTAATGGTCAATAAAGTTGTTAAAAAAAAAACCACACTAACAGAAAACTTGAGCCTTAAGTAAAAAATGACATTTAATTAACACACAAGGTTACCATGCAAATTCTAAAGTACGTGCAGGCAAAAATTGAAAACATTAAACCTAGCAGCTAGTTTTCCGGCAACTATGTAAAGAACAATATAAGTAATAAGCATAATTGTCACAGTAACATACAGTCAAAATCATTTAGACTGCCTACCAAAGCATTCCTCCCCTGACCCCATGCAGCATACTGTATTTTGCTTGGATCCTTTCCCTGACCTTCGGGTTTCAATTGTGTTGTAAAACTGCCAGAGAGAATGAACAGACAAAAAAATGAAGGTACCATTGGCTGCAGGCTGAGGCCACTGATAGAGTGTGTTCACCGTGGACATGTTGGAGGGGCCAAACAATTCATTTCCCCCAAGGAAAATCCTTCTGTTATTTTGCTCCCCCAACATGGCTGGCATGAACACACCCTTTTACTTCATGGCCAGTTTAGTTGAAAAATCAACCAGTAAATATTACAGTACCACTCTGGCTAGAAAAAGGAATGGGAAGGTAGCGGGAGTATTTAATATTAATCGTAACTAACTATATTCAACCAAAGGCAGCAGCTAACATTTGAAATGACTCACACAAACCTAAGCCTCATAATTTAAATGGGCCAGAACTATTCCAGATCAGAATTGCAACATTCTAGAAGATACTGAATGTGAAATTGAGCCTTCTTTCGCTGATAATTTACAGTCAACTCCCTTTATTGCGGACACCCTAAGGACCGTGAGTTAGTGTCCTTAATAGCGAGAGTCCTTAGTAGCGTAAGTTTATTTCAGTCTAACATCTGTAATTTATTCATTTATTTGTTTATTTATTTATTTATTTATTAGTTTTTTTTTTCTGCTGTTCGTATTATTGGGGTGTCCGTAATACCTAGGTGTCCACAAGGTGAGAGTTGACTATACAATGATTTAGCATTAAGAATCCACAATCCATCTGGATAATTTTAGGCCAGGTTTGATAGAATCTTTGTTCAATTACTTTGATTCAGGATGAGAAAGCAGTAGACTTCTCTTGCTGAAGAAGCTTCTTTGTTCATTGGCTGCTGGCGTTTATTGAAAAGGCTGATAGAAACAATACAATGGCAGCTAAGCCCCAAATATATCAAAATACATGTATATTCTCCACACTTTACTCCACAGATTTCATATGATCCAAGTTGGGAGAATTGCTTCAACATCAAATCATTTCATCTTTAATGATTGTTTTCTTTCACTATTGTGACTTTCATATGTTTGATCAAGTAGTGTTAATGTAAGGGGAAATTAGTTGCTGGTCGCTATAGGGGCTTAACCCTCAATCAGCATCAAATTTCTCCTTGTAATATCAATGCTTATTCAACCCATGAGGTTATGAGAATTAAGGATATGATCACCCAAGGTGAATTTTCCTGATATTTCAAAAACTCATTGATAATTCATAAGCCCATTGACCTATCAAATGGTGGATAAAACATCATGTTCAGCAGTTTTAAAACCCTATAAAACCTCCTCCTTATTAGTATGCGGTGTTTAATGTTTTTCATGTATGCTAATTTCCAACATTCACAAAAGCATCATTGTTATGAACTCTCTTGACACACGCTTTCCCCGCAATGTTTTTGAAGCCGTTCAAAAAACTCGCAGCACGTGTTTTATCGGGTTTAAAACCACTCGGCCCGATAAAACACTGCTGCTCGTGTTTTAAACATTACTTAAATAACTTCTCTCCACAATACTTTTATAAGAGAAGTATGGGAACAAGATTGGAGAGTTAAAGGGTTAATTATCATGATACAATAACTAAGTAATACATACTTTTTTTGGATGTCATAAACATGATACTCTGCCCAGAAGGAATACCTATATTGCTGGAAGAAACAAGAATTTATTGTACACTGCGTAATTTTCAAGTAACAAAATCAATATTTTTACCACAATTGTTTCTAATCTCGCAATCTGATTGGCTAATTTTCCGTTGTTGATAAGAGTCTAGACAACGCTGCTCGCATCAATCAGCGCGCGGAAATTTTGACAGTTATTGTAAAAATTTTCTTTGACATTGATAATGTGGTAGAAAACAAATCGAATGTGGTTTAACGTTGTCTGCACTCTTATCGACAACGATATTTGTCATCACAGTGGTCAAAATTTGTTGTGGACTCACTCGGCTGTGCCTTGTTAGTCCACAACATTTTGACCACTGTGATGATGAATATCGTTGTCGATAAGAGTGTAGACAACGTTAAACCACATTCGATTTGTAAATATACAATTCTATCAAGCCTTACAACAATTTTCTATAGCCATGTCTACCATCTTAACGTCTGCGTTAAGTAGCTAGCCCTGTGTTAGGTGGCAACCTAACACAGGAAGAACAATGTAGGAAGTTTTCAGAAGAATTGATGGACGGTGACTCCTTTTGCTACTGTGTAACAGTTGACTGTGCATCTCAGGATGGTCTGAGAAATAGGGGTTTCTAAATTAGGGATGGTGCTTAGTAATACAAAGGTATTACCCCACTTATTGTAAATCAACAGTGTGTAGTTTAGAGTTTTCAATGTGAACTGTGTGATGCGGGTTATGTCAGGTACACACGCAGACATTTACATAATCGTGTAGAAGGACATAAACATCAGTCCTCCTCCATTGCCAAACACTAAGAGAACGTGCATGGGACGGTCCCTTAGGACTTGCTGAGCCATTTCGAGGTACTCAAGAAATGTAGAAACAAATTTGACTGTTTAGTGCATGAAATGCTTTTTATAAGAAACTTAAAGCCAAATCTTAACGAACAATCCGACTCTACTTGTGTGAAAGTATTTGAATGTGTAATTTTTGCGCCAAGATCGCTCTAAGTGTTGTAATTTGCATGATCTGTTAAATAGTTCCCTTGACAATGGAGTCATGATCACTCCGAAATGTCAGCTTTTATCGTTCGTTTTTGCTGCTATATGCTTGAGCAAATCTCTTTTACTACGAAAGGTATTTCTGTGCGGTTTATGCCTATGTGGAAAAGGCAAGTCTTAGATCTGGAATCCAAATAATAATAATAACAATAATAATAATAATAATAATAATAACAACAACAACAACAACAACAACAACAACAATAATAATAATAATAATAATAATAATAATAACTTCATTTCTGTGTCAATATAATATAGCGGTTTCCACTAAGTAAGGACACCTATCTAAGAATATAAAAAAAAAATATCCATAAAACGTATATATCATAAAAAACTAACAAAATATAAACATACTCAATCACAAAAGAAATTCTAAGAATTGCACAGTACGCAATAAGCGCAGCTAGATTTTGTTTCCTAATCAACTTCTTAAAAGCATCTACAGATTGCTGTTCCCTCACTTCAGCATCTAATTTAGACCAGAGTAGTAGTCCCAAATATCTCACTGAGTCAGTGTTTCCCAAAACCTGTGGTATTAACTCTAGGAATAATATCACAAATTCCTTAGTTCCTAAATTGTATTCAGTATTGTTATAAGAAAACAATCTTCATTATATAATCCAGGCATAGGTCCCTCTTTACTTTAAACATCAGCATTGCTATATCTTGCAATCAAGATTCTGCAAGGTTGGTAATTTAGCCCTCATAAGATGAATCACTATCATGTCCCAAGACCTCTCTCCTGTACCCTCTCAAGCTTTCTAGAATCACTAGCTTTAGAGAAATTCCATACTATACCATAATATGTCCAAAAAGAAAATTAGATTTAAACACACATTTTTCCGAAAAATTATTTGCAAGCTTCAATTTGGAAAAAATTCTATATATTGATTTGTATCCTGAAAAAAAAATAGATTTATTCAAAAAGCTGGAGTCCTTATGGCTGTGTTACCATAAAAAAAATATATATTAAGACTAAAATGACCTACTTTGTTAAATGGCTTTATTTGTTGAAATGCCAAATTCACACAATTAATCAACACCCTTATTTCTCACTTCCTAAAGCATCTTTGAACAGACAATTTAGATTGGTCAATAGGTGACCAATTTAGCACTAAGGCTGGAATACAGAAGGACCCTGCAGTATCCTTAAAACTAGGTGCAATATAGTATATATATTGCACCAGTATAAATAATTACGCAGGATGACGTAGTCAGCCAGCGTCTTAAATTCGGGACCGCATTCCTTTCGTCGTCTTGGGAGTCAAAAATTGCCTTGTTTTTTTAACTTTCCCGTATCCCGTGCCTGTCCCGAAAGAATTGTGTGATTTTTATTGGCTGCAACTTCGAATCACGTGCAAGTCAGGTTGGATTGCATCATAAATGTTCATTTCACCAGAAATTTGCATAATTTTGTTTACGACGTGACATGGCACTTTCCGCAGTAAAAGCGGTAAATCAAAAGAATAACTTCCAAGAAGCACTCGACATTTAACACAGTGGAAATTGGAGAGTTCCTGGCGAAGGAATCATGCTTTGTTTGACATTTGTAGAACCACAATGAGACTGAGAAGAGGTCATTTATAAGCTTACGTTATCGTAAATCGCAATCACTAATGGATTTCCAGTACAAATACAAGGGAAACAACATAACGCGATCATCGTGACTGAAACTATTCCATTAGCAAGGTTAGTTTTATCAGTCTGCGAATCATACAATTGGAATAAATGAATCTGCATCACGCGTAAATGCCAGTATAGGCATCTTGTTTTTTTTTAGGTTTCCCTGCCAATTTAACTTTAAGTCCTATGTACTTCTTCTGTATAATTCCTCACTGTAACTTGTCCTTGGCAATCAAATGAAATAATAAATGTAAGTAAATAAAAAAAGTAACAAAAGAAATCAGTGTCTCCTTTGTGTAGTCGCTTGTGTTTTCTCGAAAAGCAATAACCTATTTTTTGTTACATAGCATTTTTCTCAAATTAAAATTAAATACAGTATGCAACTAATTTCTTACATAACTACCAGTCTTCACCAAAATAGAGCTTTTTTGGAGCAATTTCAATTTTAAGGCAAAAAAGTCACACGCACCTTTCTTGCCCCAAACCTTTCAATTATTAATAACTACTCAGTGATACAATATCTGTGAAACAAAACGACTACCACTATATGGTTGAATGAGTGTATATGTTGCGGTTTAACATTTTTTTTTTTCGGTTTAAAATTTTTCAAACCAGTTTAATTTTTATTTTGCTTTGGGTAGTCTTCATTACCATAACCTGAGACAAAGCAAAATAAAAATCACACTGGTTTGACGAAAATTTTAAACCAAGAAAAATTTGAACCTCAACATACACATTGTAGTAGTGATTACATGGCTAAGATGGGGAGAGGCTTTATTATGCCTTAAGGACGGTGCCTACTAATAACAGAGTTATTTTTGTGCAGCTTATTACATGTACGTGTATGTGCAGGAAAAGCAGATCTTAACAAGGGCTATTGAAATTGGAAAAGAAAATTGAGGGTAACCACCACTTTTTAGAGGTAATTAAGCACCAAAAATTCTAAAAGGCGCTACATTACAAATTAATGTATGGCATTTTTTCCCAATTTGAAACTTTATTATCTCTGGAAAAGGCATGGTTACCCCCAATTTTCTTTTTGGATACCATGAGCACTTGCTAAGTTCTGCTTTCTCCGCATAGTTTTAAACCGCGCAAAAATATTCCTGTATTAGAAGGCACCATCCATAGGAAACCCGTATACGCAGTAACAAAGGTAGGCACCGTCCTTAAATTGTATTACCACGTACAGGCCCTTGTTTAAGCATTTTCCTGTTTCACTCTATTATGATATGGCATGATGTCAGCCTCACCTGCTTTTGATTTTTTGTATAGAGAATGTACTTCCTGTCAGGTGAAAACCAGTGAGTTTCAATCCCCAATCTTTTCTGAAAGTACAAACCATGAGTATAAGTTGGAAGGTTGTTTTAGTTTCTGTTATAACACCACATAGTACCAGCAGGCTAAGTCACCTTTTATCAAAGCCAATTCCTCAAAAGATCGTTACGATCCTCACCTAATAACTAGAGGTAAGTATATTACAGGCACATTACATCTCATGGATGAAAGCCCAAGTCAAGATTAGGTGGAAAACATTATTAACCAGTGCAATATAATATTCTACAGTCGAGATGACACAAAACAAGTTAAATGCATTTGAAACTTGAATCAATTACGAAAGACAAACAATTTTAACAATCAATAACCTTCTGAAACTGTAAGGTTATCAGATCACAATAATTTAATATTTAAAAAATAGAGCCACTTTAAACTGATAACATACAGTTAAACTCTAAGCCAATTGAATTATTGGAGGGTAGGTGCCGTAAAGGTACAGTAGCAACAGAGGAGGGCAGCAATCTCCTCAGCAGTAAGGAGGTCACCATGGCAACCGGGCCACAGCCCTCCTCCAGGCACCTGTCAACACAACACTGAAAGGGAACTACCAGTGTGTGGAATTGATACTTACCCAAAAGTGTGGTAGGGAGGGAGGGAAAAGCAAGCTAGCAGAGCAAACTCCAGCAAAAGCACATGGCAATGCCCCTGCAGACCTCCCTGGACCCCCCACCTGATCCTGGAGTAATGGCAGCATTGCCTTGATTTTAACCTTACCTAAATTTCACTTAGCCTCGTTAACTAAACACACCTGTTCTGCAGCATCTAGCAACACTTTTGATGTGTTCTTAGACAAATTTATTAGAACTAAGCTGTCTTCTTTAGTAGTTATGTATTCATCATCTGAAACAAAACACAAACAGGTCAATAAATAATATAAATTATGATAGTAACTCTACCTTTTCATGAAACCTTAATCCTTTGAATAGATTCTAAAGTAGAGCAGTGAAAACTTATTTAAGTACAAAAGAAAAACAACTCCGAAAAACATCTTGCTAACTTAAAATATATGTATAGGCAAGAAGAGAAAACCACAAGATGTAAACATAATATTTTGGTTCTTATTCCAAGACCATTATTAAACGTACAAAGAAAACAATGAGTTGAACTTATAAAGAATGCTTTTCTTTGTATGTTTGATAATGGTCTTGGAATAAGAACTGAAATATTATGTTGATATCATGTTGCTTTTTCTTCTTGCCTATACTTATATTTAAAGTGAGCAACTGAAGATTTTTTTGCGGAGTTGTTTTTCTGTTGTACAGTACTTCTTGCATTTGTCGGTGGGTAAAGGTAAAACTTATTTATTGGGTTCAGTTAAGTTTTTATAAGGTTGGGCATGAAGCAAAAGGGACAAACACAACTAGGAAATGTTTCAGAATTTTACAAAATGGGAACTACATGTATTGATGCTGTATTTAATCTAACAGAGGTGTTGCATGTGTGTGTGTGTGTGTGTGTGGGGGGGGGGGGGGGGGGGCAGCTCCACTCTGCACTAGATTTGTACTGTACTGTATTTGGATCTAACAGGGTTCGTACTCTTTTAAGCTTTACGACATTCCATGACTTTCCATGACCTTTTCCATGACTTCTCCAAGTCTTCCATGACCTAAATTTGACCTTTTTTCTTGGAAATCATCTTTCATTTTGGGTATGCTTTCTATTTTCTTTGCAAAAAACCCCATGGAATTTAGGTGTGGATCATGGAAAGGTCATGGAAAATGATGTTAATTAAAAAGTACAACATAAATTATTTTAATTTTGTACTTTTTAATTAACATCATTTTCCATAACTTTCCAGGCCTGAAAAATGAAATTCTAAAATTCCATGACTTTCCAGGTTTTCCATGACCCGTACAAACCCTGTCTAATGTGGCAGATCTGTAGATCCAACAGTGATCAGCATTGAATGTCTCCCTGTAATATCAATGCTTATTCAATCCCAAAGGTCATGAGAATTAAGGATATGATCACCCCAGGTGCATTTATCTTGATACTTCAATAACTTCTCCCCAGTACTTTTATAAGAAGAATATGGCGACAAAATAGGAGAATTTGTTCTTTGATATATTTTTCAGTCAGTGACACAGCCATACTCGAAAAAGGAAAATGAAAATACATGGATAGTAGGATAGACAAATAAGCTTACAAAACAATGTGCACAACCTTCATTTTGTGTTAAGATATTCATGTGACAGGATAGAAATTCTAAAATATAAAACTAACCTGACATCCAAGTACAGGAATACCCTTGAGAAGAAAATCGACCACCAAATATATCTTGAAATGTAATTTTATCTGAACTACGAGGTGCTTTACTGGAAAATGGTCCCCCTTTCCCTGCAAAAAATAAACCACACAAATTCATAACCAGACAGACAAGTATTCTGTTCACATCACCCCCAGCCCCCACTTCCTGAAGCAAATTTTTGTGGCTGTTGCCTCAAGTTAATTAACCGCTGACCGGTAAGCTCAGTTGATTGAGCATCGGACTACCAAGCGGGGAGGTCGTGGGTTCATTAACCCCGGCCGGACCAACACTCAGGGTCTTTAAATAACTGAGGAGAAAGTGCTGCCTTTGTAATGACATCTGCAAATGGTTAGACTTTCTAGTCTTCTCGGAAAAGGATGATAAACCGTAGGCCCCGCCTCACAACACTTCAATGTTCATAACCCTGTGGGACGTTAAAGAACCCAGACACTAATCGTAAAGAGTAGGGCATGGAGTTCCCGGCGTGCTGGTCTGGTCTTTGTGCTGTTTCATGATTTCATGGGAGGGTAGGATGAGGTCGCTAATGGACATATGCTGATGTAAACCGCATTTGAATATATATAAATAGAAAATGCAGTATATAAATGCATTACCATTACCATTTCTTTAACCATCACTCCAAGCCCATGCATCTGTGTGGTCATTATGGTAAGCAAAAAATAATAATGCCAACTAAAGCTCACGAATTTGGTGAGTGCAGTAAAATAGTGTAGGACTACACTGTAAGTGGTTTCTTTAATTCATTAGATCAAGATGAAAAAAGGTTTCATGATATGATACACCCAATTTCCACTTGCACTGCAGTTCACTTCTTTCTCCAACAACCAGTGAATTTGTGGTAGGATTGATATATTTATAATAAAATTAATATCAAAAAGTGTCTGAAATTTGACTCCTCTTCAGTGTGGAAGAAAACTGATAGAATACGCAATTCAAATTGAGGCACATGTGTGTATAACTGGTAGCACATGCATGCATAAAGTCATAATTCAAATGAAGCTAAAATTGATGTTCAGTCCATTCAGCTGAACTATGATCTCACAATGGCCATGGACCGGCCATAAATAGCTAGCCCTTCTTTCACTTATGTCATATGTGTCCTCAAGAAAAACATCTCAAACTGGTAACCAAAATTTTTAATTCCAACAAACTTTTCAAAATGCAGCTTTGGGAAAATTCAAGTTGGAGTCCTGTTAATAGAACCACACAAAGCTTCAAATGTTAAAGTTGTCGTTTTTTGCTCTACACAACCAACTGTTTAAACACAAAATTTCCTTGTTTCCATAACATCACTTAAAACGTATTCAAGATCTCAAACAAGCAACCACCTCTCCTAGGTTACTATGTTTCCTGAGATTCTGAGCAGTACCTTAGGAACTCAACTGTGTTTCTAAATGAATCTTCAAAAGATCAACAGAGCAATTTACACTATCTGAGATCTATATGGATATCAGGGTTCATATTAAGTTTCCGAGAAGCACAAGTAGGTGACTCAGGGAATGAGTCGTTACATAGGTTTATTTAACAGGAAAGACGTTTCACTGAAAAGTAGGTGGCAAAAATCCTAAGTACCCTCTTTTAGCCAGCTGCCGGCACTGTAAATAATGAGAACCCAATATGATGCGGGATGATGTATTATTCAGAGGGCGACGCAGGCATACTCAGAGAAAGGAAACATGAGTTTTCCTCAAACCTGTGACCTTCTGATTACTAGTTTGGATGCTCTACCACTAAGCTATAGGAGATATTAAATCATTGCAGGCATTGCATAAAAAAACGTAAGTAAATATGAGCAGATTAGCACTCCTCTTATGAGCATGTACATGTAAACCAAAATACATGGCTAAAAGCCTACAGTAGATTTGGGTAATAAATGTTTTTACCATTTAAACAGGTTTTAGCTCATCAAATTCTATTACATGGCCATTTCCTTGGTTCGTTTGTATGAATTTTTTTGGAGGGATTGAACAAATAAAAATTAACTCAAAAAATTATATTAACTGTATCAGAGCAGGGTAAGAAAAAGATTAAGATCTCTGCTTACTGATTTTTGAGATGAAAGGCATTAAAATTATGTTTTTATAACTATTTCATGAACGTTGACTTGTCCAAAGGACATGCAGTTAGATTCATAACACACTTGTCCACAAGGCAAAATCACTTGTCTGAGGCAAGTGGGCACCCTATTGCAGTCCACCCCAAGGCCACCCTCTGGAACAGCCCACTACCAGCAAAGCAGAAGGCACCCACCTTAGAGAGCTGTCCACCTTAAAGACGAGGTGTCCATTTTTAAATGTATACACCTTCTTGCCATAATTAGCCTCTTTATAAACAAAATAATATTGGTATCCACATTGATAACGATGTAAAAAGCATTTTTCCTGTTATACTGGGTTCTCCAGTTCACTGAATATTAAGGAAATAAAGACTAAGTCTTTCAGATTGGATTCACAAATTTGGTTGCATAATATAAATACAGTCGACTCCCGATAACTCAAACCCTTGCTAACTCGAACCTCGTGCTAACTTAAGCCAATTTTCCTTTCCTTTCAGGTCGTTTTCCATATAATTTTAGCCTTGATAACTCAAACTCCTGATAACTCGAACCTTTTTCGATTTCCCTTGAAGGTTCAAGTTATCGGCAGTCGACTGTATACACAAAAAAAAATCCTAAATATATATGCAATATTGACCTTAAGTAGGGACGCTGAAAATAGGAAACCTAAGCGACGACAACATGGACGGAAACGAAATCATCACTTCAAAATATTGCTTCATTTTATTTGTGCTATCTTGTGAATATTTCTAGTCATTTAACTTGTCCAAAAACGGCAAACTTCGCAGAAACAAAATTGGTAGGAGTGGTGTTCGAGCTAAAAAAGATAATGAAAAATTCACCATTGTGTGCCTCATGTTCTCCACAAAACCTTGAATTTGGTTATTTCACGCTACTGATTTGCCAAGGATGGCAAAAAAATAAACAAAAATTTAAAACATATGTGCATACGTAATTTTTGTTTTGGCTCAATATTACCCTATTGTTTTAATTTGCGGCGTTATTTGCCGCCAACAAAAACCTAATGAAAAAATTCAATTTGTGTTCTCTGGATAACATTGCGATAATTCCACTTCACTTAGTTCATATGATGTGGCTTAATTATCCAGGAGAAAAAGCATAAAAAGTTTAGAAAGAGAAGGGAAAATTAACCATGATATGTTCACATTCTCTATAGAACCTTGAATTTCATCATTTCACGTTGCTGTTTTACAGAGTACAGCAAAACGATTTACCACAGCACATGTATAATGCTGTTGCCACTGCCACTTAAACTCCCAGTAATAATAGCACAAATAATTGAAAAAAAGTGACAGCACCTTGAAAATAAAATTAAAACTTTACCTTACAAATAATCATCTGCCAAGCTGTTTAAGCATTTCAAAAGTTTAAGATAGCTTTTCGAATCATTTAGGGCAGAACATGTGCTTTCATATATGAGCATATTTAAATTTTTTCTTGGATACGTCTGTTCAGCAGGGAATCAAAATTATATTACTACAGTTGTGATTTCATAACTTTTCAAGGCCTTTTTATTTTATTTTATTTTTGAGAAAAATTATTTCAACACTTTCCTAAATTTTTAACATAAGTAAGGTGTGCAGAAGACAATGATCTTTCCCTGGGAAAACATAAAGACGCAGGTGCCTCTCTTACCCCAAACTGTTTACATTTAAAGAAAGCAGGAAAATTTTACAAGTAATAAAGCTTTACACAAGCTAAATTAAATTTCAGAGAATCCTCCAAACCGGAAGAGATAAGCTAAGGAAAGATATCCTACCTACTAAAAAACAAGTTTAATCTACCATAAAACATTACAAGAAAACAGGGAGGTAGAAGCCCACACGAAACTTTCTTCATTTAGAAACCTCTTACCCGAGCAAAGATCATCGAAGGGAAGTGACTTCGCTAATATGGGTCGCAAAATTTTCGTGACAACAAATAGACGCAAGAGTGCAACTTCATTTAACGAAACCAAATGAAAAAATAAACCGCTATTGCAATTTTAACCACCCGAAAGAGCAGAAGAAGGTTTCATTTTGAAGCCTTGACGATTAATTCTAAGTAAAAGCACCAAAAATGTTCCAACACCAGCTGTCCTCGATCTCCATAATTAACGGCGGTGTTAATGTCAAATGACAAAAACATGTTCAAAACCTTTATAATTTTACAATGATCGAAGAGTAAAAGAAACGATTTCTTACCAGAGTACAGAGTCAACATTACTGCGGCCGTCACAATTGCTGCTGCTGCTACAATGACTCCGAAGAAGACCACCAAACTTTTTCGATTCAGACGAGAAGGACTCGAAGTTAGCTTTTCGTCTTCGTTCATTAGATGAACTTCCTCGCTCGAGTCTTGTGCACCAGCCGAGTAGCGACTCGCCATTTCTTGATTATGAAGAAGATGTTTTTCCCCTTCAGAAATATTTTGGTCCCATTTATAGTAAAGCAATATCTACAGGGCAATTCGGAGCAATATTTTCACCATGCAACACCTTCCAGCTCATCATTTGCATTCTTCGTTGATCAGGCAACTCTCTTCAGCCTCTCTTCACTGTATATTTGAACGCTGAGCCCGCGACATAAAGTCAGCAACGTTGCTCCTAAATTATTCTATTGTAGAATAATTATGAAAAAAACATAATTATCTGTAAATAATTTTGACACCGATGCATTCAAATCAAATTTAAAAAAATTAAACTTTTTCGTCGTGACCAACTGCTGGCCAAAGAGCTAGAGGACTCTTGCTATGAGTGGATACGTGGCTAAGCACTGAGAAAGACCACCCTCCCCTACTACTTCCACGGTATATTTTGAATACTATCAGCCTGGAGGAGAGCGGGCGGCGGTAGGCGGTGTAACATCGTGCCTAACATGACTCGCAACAAATTTACAACGAATTTTTATTCCTAATACTACACTACTATTATTCATTAAAACTGTTACACCGAACATGGTTAAAGTCGAGGGTTAGGCTAACGACCGCAAAATATGTTGTTTTTTAATGAATAACCCGCGCGCGTGCGCTGTACCAAGAAAAGCACAATCGAACCTTATGACGTCACACGATTGCTTTATGATGTCATTCAAATCGTTTTTTCCAGAGAAAGATATGTTAAATGCAAAGATATGAAATCATCCAAAAAGATGAAAAAGAAAAGTACTAAACAAACAAGGTAACGATGGCCTATCTCGCCTATTTAAAGGGACTATGTCACCCCAGGTGCATGCGCGCGTTCATGAGAAGCACTTTGAAATTGTTGGCCCAACGATTTTTTACATACCGTCGGAGAGTTCAGGAAGCTGTTTTCCCCTGTTTGAATCACGTTCATCTTCGGAAAGTTAGCTGAACTTTTTATTTACAAACGTTCTTTAGTAATTACAGAAGCTGTTTGTTGCAATATGTTTTAAAAGCTTTTGCAATGGCGGAAAAGCAAAATCCCGCGACGAGTTGTATGCAAATTAGTCTCAACGGGACTCTGCTGCGCATGTGCCCCAGCTGACATAGTCCGGCTTTAATACATGGGCCCCAGTTGGTATACAGTCGAATTAATAACAGTAGTAATTTGTGAACCGGCAAAATTATCCACTGTATATCGAGTCACAGTCAAACGGATAAATGTAACAGTTGAAGAACGTTCTATCAGCTGTCAGTGACTTAACCTCTAAATAGTGTTTTCGTAGCTCCGTGATTGGTTAAAAAATCCATACAACCTGTTTCATTCAATAAGAACAAACTTGCATTTATTAAACCACTGAACTGGATAATTATGTTTTAAATTCTGATAGATACATTTCGCTTTTAGTTTTGTTTATTATTTGGTGATCTTTGGTTCGATAAAGACATAAATGCCACTAAAATAATCCGCTATTTTTTCAGCTTCGCCAGGGATGAGAAAACACCGGAGAGTGAAGAAGAAACAGAGGAGTTGGCACCACGGGGCTCCATATTTGATCGCTACCCAGAGGCCTTCGTAGAGGCGGTTCGAGAAACAAGCATTCCACTCAGCGGAATCCGTTTATCGCAAATCGGAGTCAGTTATGCGGGACAAACAAGATTAACAGCGATACACAATGCGGAGAAGAAGAGGGAGCGTGACAAAGCCATGGAGGAGCTGAACATGGTGATGGACAGGGTGCGGCTGACAATAAACGAGTTTCACACGGCAGTGGCGGAGCTGGAGGTGGCAGACAGTCCTGATCCAGAGTACGAGGCGGAAAAAGAGGAGAAAGAGAAACGTGAAAAGGAATTAGGGAGGAGAAGAAAACTGAGGAGAAAGAAGCGTCAAGCCGCCGAAGGAGAAGATACAAGGGAAGAAGCTAAAGGTACACACATTTCCGTATGGAATGAGGAGTTTTTAATGAAAATGATGTATTAACCAGTAAATGACGCAGACATACTTGGAAAAAAATCCGAGTACTCTTATCAGGAGTCGAACCTAAGACCTTCTGATTACTAGTTCAGATGGTCTACCACTGACCTACAGGAGACTCGTGGGAGCTAAAGCCATTAAACTAGGTTCATAGGACAACATCCAGCGTACTGGTAGGATTGGAATGTCAATTTGTGGCATATGCACAATGGAAATAATGTGATGGAATATGTTCAGCCTGGAGAATGAATGAAAATTATGTATTTATTTTTCCGTTATTTTATTTTACGATCAGTATTAACAAAGATCCTTGAGTAAGCAAATTTGGGAAACTAATAAAACAGACGCCTCATTTTTGCGTTCAGCTAATAACTTGATCCTGATCATGATTAAATTCGTGTAAATCAGTGTATCTCTGTAATGCAAACATCTTGTTTTTGCAAGTTTCAATGGTGCGTTATCACACCAAGACCAAAGTAAATACTCTTGGCCAATCACAACAATCTTAAACAACGCAGCGAACCAATCAGAATTCAAAACAACCGTGCCAAGCGCGAAGCTAAGCGCGGGAAAATGCGCGGGAACAATATTCAGTTGCGCAATGGAAATGAATGTGATGGGATATTTTAAGCCTGGTGAATAAACTATGAGAATGATGTATTATCATCAGTAAATGACACAGGCATACTCAGAAAAAAATCCGAGTGCTCCTATCAGGAGTCGAACCAAAGACCTTCCGATTACTAGTTCGGATGCTTTACCACTGAGCTAAAGGAGACTTGTGGGAGCTAAGGCCACCAAACTAGGTTCATAGGACAAACATCCCGCATACTGCACAGTTGGGTTTGTTTTTGCTTCTGATTGGCTTGGAAAGTAGCCCGTTTTGTTAGCCACAGGCACAGCAACGTTTCGACTGTTGCCTGTAGGTTCTCTTCAGGTTCCTGAAGAAGACTATCAGTAAGCAGTCGAAACGTCGCGATCTACATCATCAAGTGACTACATCGTGAGACCCTGAACGATAATAAACCTTTAGTTATTGTTATTAGATCTGCCACAATGAACAATAACAACCTTTTTCTCCACCTAAACATGAATTACTTCCGAAAATCAATTGGAAACCGCTCAGTTACGGATAGTTTACTGTAGGGAATAAATTAAAATTCAAGTGAACTCTACCTTACCAATACAGACCCGTCGTGTAACTATACGAACCAGTGCACTTCATCCTGTAGAACCCAAATTGGTAAGAATTCCTGCTCCATGGTACAGACAGCTTAGTATTTTAACCAGTTCTCTTCGCCTTGAAGAACCAACTGAAATTCAACCTCAGTGATAACAGACACTTCCTAAAAAAAAGTACACTCTTTTCTAGAGAGACCAAAATTTGATGAAACTCTACCGTACACTTGGTCCTAGAGAGAATAATGAGTTCATACAAACTGTATACAGTACGATACTTCGCCTATTACAGGCAACTGTTTGGTCTTCGGGGCAAACCCAAATTATTTTAACAATTGTATTCAACTCTACAATCGGCGCGCTGTCACAATACCTGCCACCTAGTTCTCTTTATTTAGCGCCGTTATTACACAGAGGATCTGAAGAGGCGTGGTGAGAAATTCTCAACGATAAGTGAAAACTTAGCCATTTTTCAGCGACTTTTAGTGCTCTACCTCTTGGTCTCAGCTTCTAGAATTTTAAAAAGCTGTTTTCGTTCGGTAGCAGTTTAAATTTTGCCAATCCTCAACATTATGCATTGAAACCCTATCTAGACCCTCTACGCAAGACAACGGATGTTCTTGGAAAACAAAATTTTCTTTCAGGATCTAAATAAAGTTAACGCGTTACAAGCTTTTGATTCCTACACGGAATCTTTTTCAAGTTCGTGAGAGGTTAATTTATGTCATGTGACTTGAGGTGGTGTGAGTCACGTGACAAGATTTCCAAAAAGGCTGTTGTTCGTAACCGCTGACTCGATTGAGAAAGCTAATTTTGTTTTTCAATCTTCAAATGAAAGGACAGGGAAACAATATATTTGCTCAAACTGATGTTATATTTCATGTTTCCTAAGGGGACCGGGAGGTCGAAGATGAGGCACTATTGGATGAATCCAGTGATGATACAAGTTTGTCGAGTGACGAAAGTGAAGATCAAAATCAGGTTGAGGATGGCGATGAAGAGGGCAAAAAGGAAGACGCCTGGGCCATGTTTGGGCAAGTGAAACGCAAAGAGTCGGAGAGCATGTTAGTAAGGGTAAGGAAAAATGTCACGCCCTCGGGAAAAGGACTGAAATCAATAAGGAAACGTTCCCTTAAATCAAATCTATGGCATGGAAGTGATTAGGTTACTAGAATCTATAGCCGGGTGTCTATTAAAATACAAATATTACGTGAACTTGCCCTAGGTCGTTTTTCAGTTTTGTCAAGTTTTGATAAGAACCAGTAAGCGAATATTCATTGACAGTAATGGAAACAGCACCTTAAAATTAGAAAACTTGCCAAATATGAAAGTGATACGTAAGAAGCGAGTGAAGATACAGACGTTTGTATGGTGGGGTGTCGGGGGGGGGGGGGGGGGGGCACAAACTTGTCCCCCACAATAAAAACATCTGTAAAATCTCGCGACTTTGCAGATACATATCGTTGTTGTTTTCAACAATTTACTCTCAAACTTGGCAACTTTATTGATTTTAAGGTGTTCTTTCAGCAGCATCGATGGATTCTCGCTAACTGATTTATGTCAAAAGTGAAAAAAAAAAAACGTGGAAGAGTCTATTTTCCTTCTTTGACAAAGAGTACTACATTTAAATCGGAAAATGAAGTCGCGACTACCAGACAAAAATTAAGCACAATTTGTATAGCACATTATTCTGATAATTCCATTACAAGATGAACAAATGCGCTTTAAAGTATGGGGACACTCTCCAGATAGCGTTTAAAAAAATGTTGGTTTTTGTGGAGAGGGGAAAACCGGAGTACCCAGAGAAAAACCTCTCTGAACACGAACGAGAACCAACAACAAACTCAACCCACATATGACGCTTTGTCCGTGAATCAAACCCGAGCCACTGACATTGGTGGGAGGTGAGTGCTGTCACCACTGTGCCATCCCTGCTAGATTAGCTATCATCGATCAGGACACTTGTAAGTTCCAATTACTAATATCGATTTGCGATGATTACTTTACTAGTTCTTTCTCTTTTCTGCAGCGCGCAAAACGACGAAGAATTCTTAAAACAATGGCATCTTACTTGGACCTTTGCGTTGAACGAGAGGACATCATGAGGCAGATGCAATCGTGGATAGAATCAACAGTTGACGAGGAGTTGTCTAAACCCCCAACAATTTTCCTTTTTAGTCCTGATTTGCTTCTCGATGATCTACCAGTGGAACTGGCCTCAGAAATAAGTAGTTTTGGATGCTCTTTAGTGCGACTGAAGAGCATAGCTGACTTGTTAGGGATTGGGGAAAGTCCTTTTGAGGGGGATAGCATGGAAGAAGGCGCTGACAAATCACTCGCTAAACCTCGTGGGCCTCGCGCTAGAGCACCTGTACTCTTTAATGGTATGAACTAACTAGACTTCAACTAGTCTTTTTCGTAAGATAATCGCTTGCGAAGAACGTGAGTGGGGGAGGGGAGAGGGGGTACTTTCCTGTATAAGCTATTTAGGTATGTGCAGCCCCAAAGGGTACGATTTGTTAGCCTTTTTGTCTGAAAATCGGTATAGATTTTTATAATTTTGTTCTTCAGTTTGAAAAAGGGCCTGATGCATGCTGGAGTCCAGGTCTGAAAATGGGTACAGGAAGACCTAAGTTTTCTACTCACGGTAATAAACCGCTGACAACGCAGATGGAAATTCGTATGGAAACAATAACTACCATGTAACATAATCTACATATCGTCGTCGCCGTAGTCGTGGCTTCACCGCCGCTTGACATCTTGAATTTTTTCCTCAATGTACTCCTGGCACCATGTTTGAGTTTAATCAATAGCTGACGGTACTGACGAGAGCTAATACAAGAACCCAAGTTTTAAGCCCCATTCACGCCAAAAAACACATGTTAAATTAAACCAGGTTTAAGAAAACGAAAATTGGTAACAGAAAGCTGAACCATTAGCTTTGACATCACTTTAACTTACGGTTTCGTCTGTGCTAAATCTGAAGTCGACAAAAATCCGAAAGCATCTTTTATGAAGGAAACAATTTTAAACTGTGTTTAACTAAACAGCTTTGAAACGTGTTTGGGCTTTGGTGTGAATGGAGCATTACATTCACGGTACCAAACAGCTGACAACGCACATGGAAATTAGTATACAAACAATTGCTACTATGTCACGTAATCTACATGGATATCGTAACACCTCACTTTCATAACGAGGTTCATAGCAACTTGGAAATGGCCTATTCTTTGTTCTGGTAGTGGAAGAACTGGATTCCGCGGAAAACTGGAACCAAGCGGAAGAAGATGTAGACAGATCTCTGGAGCTAGCAAGTCGATTGATTCCAGCTCGCAAGGCTCGCCAGAACGCTGGCCATTCTAGGAAGCAGTTTCAATTGATGACTATGTTGGTGGCACTGAGAAATGATACCATTCGTCAGGTATTATGAGTTCCCGGATGTTTATTTGTTACAATTTTAACCTCTTGTGTTGGTGTTAAAAGACAGCTTCTTGGAGAACATAGCCTCCAATGCAGACGTTCTTGTGACGCGACTTGTCACGTCACGCATTTCTTCATGGCGAGGATTGCGTGACGTGACAAGCCGAAGAACGTCTACACAGGAGGCTTGTAGCTAAATTCAGAAGTTAAAATACTCCCCCTCCCCCACCACCATCAGGAAAAGAATAACATTCAAATTTCATCCCACTTTGGTGAAGATAGGTCCTTGAAAATTACTGAGTGGTGCACATCACGAGATACTCGGGTTTCCTATGGGTGGTGCATACTAACACAAGGATATTTTTGCGCAGTTTAAAACTATGCGCAAAATTCGCGTTTGCTTTGGTTTTGCTTTACTGCGCTCTGTGATTGGTTAACAATTTGTGCGCCTTTTTTTCAACCAATGAGAAGCAAAACCAAAACCAACCGTGACTTGCTCGCTCGCGTTTTCCCGCGCTTGGCACTGGTCACGTGTATTTGCTTCAAATTCTGATTGGTTCATTGCGTTGTTTGTGTCTATTGTGATTGGCTAGAGCGATTATTTTTGTTTTGGTTGTACCACACTCAATTGAAAACCGCCGTAATGATACACCGTTCAGGAAAATAGCTTACTAATGTCTTTTTTCGTCTTTTTTTAAGTTGAACGAAAAAGTTATCGATCTTGAAGGCGAGGTGGTAAAACTGAAGAGGCACAATGAAGAGCTCCGGAAAAACAACAAGAAAGCGAAAGTGAAGGCAGAGAAATTTCAATACCAATGCGAAGATCTACAAATGAAACTGGTCAGTTTACGTTTATGATAACGTGGAGTGATTCTTTACTGTTTTAGTTTTCTTCTGTATGTGTTTCATTCATTTATTCGTTGGTTCGTTCGCTCGTTCGTTCGTTCATTCCTTCGTTCATTCCTTCGTTCATTCGTTCGTTCCTTCGTTCGTTCATGCGTTCGTTCGTTCATTCATTCATTCATTCATTCATTCATTCATTCATTCATTCATTCATTCATTCATTCATTCATTCATTCATTCATTCATTCATTCATTCATTCATTCATTCATTCATCCATCCATCCATCCATCTATCCGTCCGTCCGTCCGTCCGTCCGTTCATCCATCCATCCATCCATCCATTCATTTTTCATTACTTCTTTACTGTATTAGTTTTCTTTTGTCTGTGTTTCATTCCTTCGTTCGTTCGTTCGTTCATTCGTTAGTTCATTCATTCATTCATTCATCCATCCATCCATCCATCAATCCATCCATCCATCCATCCGTCCGTCCATCCGTCCGTCCGTCCGTCCGTCCGTCCGTCCGTCCGTCCGTCCGTTCGTTCGTTCGTTCGTTCGTTCGTTCGTTCGTTCATTCATTCATTCATTCTCGCCTCTCTGTCTGCCTGTCTCTATTAACAGAGAAAATGTAACTCTTAGTAATTTGCTTTCAAGCTTTTGTTGGGTAGTCCTGCAGTAGGTATTATTGAATATAGACGATGAGAAGTCCAAAGACTACTGCAAAGCTGACACAACGTAATATATTTTAAAACAATATTTCGGCTGGCCAAACCAGCCTTCTTCAGGTTTAGGTGTTACTGTATGTTTAATCCATTGCCTTAACTTTATTTTTACAGAATGAGCAACAAAAAGTCATGAATGAGATCAACGATAAGCTAGATGAATACAAACGGAAGGAATCGTACGGGTTATACAAGAGCAGCAGTGAATCGATGGCAAGTTTGAGCAAAGAAAGTATTGAGAGAGTATCTGTAATAAGTCTTGTAGATGAACCATCACAACAACTAGCTCCAACGGGAGAAAAATTTGTTATTAAAACACCCAAATCGTCAAAAGTTCAAGTCGTTGTCGCCGAGGCCAGCACAAAGCCTGAACCGGCTCAAGAAACTCAACAATCAGGCGAACAAACAAATAAAGAGATAACCAAGTTGAAAGAGAGCTTACAGCGAGTGGAGGAAGAGTTGAAAATTGAGAAGGAAAAGTCTGCAGCTTTTGAAGTGGAGTTCACATCACTGCAGTCGGACAAAGTGAGAGTTGAACAAGAAAGAAGTGAGCTAGAGATTCAGCTTGAAGACGTCAAACGTGAAAATGAGCGTGCATTGGAGGAGTTGAATCAAAAGATAGAAGACTTTGAGAGGGAGAACAAGAGGTATTTGCAGACCCGTTTTAATCATACTGATATACGTTACAATTAATTTGCATGCTAGAACAGTACTCTGCTATACTTTTCTGTCGTTAATCTCTCACAATTTTAAAAGTGTATGTGTGGTGTTAAGGGTGTATACCGATGCCGAATACTCTATATCATCGATACCGGGGTATCGTTGAGAAATAGCGATACTGGCCCTGTCAAAGTGGACCTGTTCTTGCTCGTTAGTAAATAGAGACCTTTAGATTTACTATTACGAGCTTTTCCCACCAATAGACAAAGACCGCGCGCGCGTGAACCAGCGTCATTTTGGCGGGAAAACGATATAGTTGTCGTTATTTTACTACTTCAAGTTTTTAGCGAAGTACGAAGAGAGATATAATCAAGGAAGCTTCAATTTACTCTTTGTGAGCGACGAAACTGACGCAGTTGTTTAAATGATGATAGCTAAGAAGACGAGATCACCTACGTCCTCTCAAACACTTGCAGTAAAGTGAGGAACGGCTATCTCATTTTCCCGCCAAAATGACACTGGTTCACGCGTGCGTACTCTTTGTCTATTGGAAAAAACTCTTAGTCATACTCGTGCTAGAATCTAAAAATCGGCGTTTCGTAAACACTCTAAACATGAACTAGAGATTTAAAAACAAACCCACCTTAAATGAGATTTTTGATCGGCGGAGCAATAAGTCACCTCAAAATTATAGCGCGTTCGAATGTTTTCAATGCAATGAATGCGCCGGCATGGACTGAAGTTTACATGAAAGCGCGTTGTTTAAAAACGAAAATCCCCGCTTTGAGATAAAAACAAACGAAGTAGTGCGGGCGTCAACAGGCCTCAACTTGACCCTTTCCGGAAGATATTGATTTTGTTAATAATTTTAATTAATGGTTGCAAATTTAACAGGCTGACGGGAGAGATAGAATGTAACGAAGAAATGATTAAATACCAAGAGGAAAGACTCGGCCAATTCATGGAAGAAATCCAATGCCTTGAAGAACGAATGATGTCCTTTCCCCCCACCCCTGCGACAATGAGTGTCGCGAGCATGGCGGGTGGACCGCGGCGAGAACGCAGGAAAACCTCGCTACAGTTGGGACTGGAGCCGCAGACCGCGCGTCAAATGATGGCAAAAGTGAAACAGCAGTATGAGACTGAGCTGCAGAGCCTGAAAGATCACATGGCTAAGGAAACTCAACGACACCAGGCAGAGATCAGACGGTTTGAACAGGATCATAAAAAAGACGTGCAGAACATCCACAAAGAATCTCTGCTTCTCCTCCGCGCGCTGAACAGATTCAAGGACTGCGTTGCTACTCTTCTCGACAGAGAAAGTAAGTTGTGTTTACTTGAGAATCTTCGTGTGTTTCGGCAAAAGTTGTAATTATATCGAATTTGCTCGGAAGCATCCGAGAATCTTCGGATAATGATCATATAAAAGTAAAAGAATCTTCGCATTGTTCTAAGAACGATGCAAAGTGGCTAAAAACATCACAACAAAGTATATGTTCAACGTATCTCAGGAAGGTCCGAGAGTCCCTGATTTCTTTAGGTCCTTAAGGACGGTGCCTACTAATTCAAAGGTATTTTTGAGCGGTTTAGGCTATGCGGGAAAGGAAGATCTTAGTAAGGGTTATACGAATCCAAAAAGAAAATTGTGGTTAACCGCGCACTTTTCAGAAATAATTAAGCTTCAATTTGGAAAAAATGTCATTCATTGTTATATGATGTAACACTTTTTAGAATTACTGTTGTTTAATTACCTCTGAAAAAGGAATGATTGCATCCAGTTCCCTCTTTTAATTCCAACAGCTCTTCCAAGATCAACTTTTTCCCCATACAGTAGAGTGGAACCCCGTTAATTCGACCACCTTTGAGCCGTGAAAATGTGGTTATATAAACGGAGTGGTCGAATTAACGAGGTTGTAAAACTAAGGAAATGACTGAAATTTCAATTCGTTCGGGGCAAGGCCAAGAAGTGGTCGTAAGGCGGGGTTTCACTGTAGTTATAAACTGCGCCAAAATACCTCTGTATTAGGAGGTACCGTCCTTAATTTCAACAATGGTTCTCTTTTCATTTCAGATCTAAGCCAAGAAGCGCATGCTATTCGCTCCCACGCACCTTTGCCGCTGGATGAAAATTTTGGTGACACGCGGCAGATGTTGGCGCGCATGGCTATTCTGTCCAATGAACTGTTGATATCCGTGGAGCTGCACCTTTCCAGGGGACTAATGAGTAGGAGACTAGGGGTGAAGGTAAGTACGTACAGACGCTATTGACCTGGCATGAATTCCGTTTTGTACGTGCTATAGTGTATAGAGCGGTTTCCAACTGGGTGTCGTAAAACCAAAATCAAAGTAATTACTCTGGCCAATCGCAACAGATGTAAACAACACAACGAGCCAATTAGGAATAAGCTTAGAGGGGTGCTTTTAGACAAATTTAAGCGGGAGGAATGATACCCTAATGATTTGCAATTGTAACTTTAAATAATTTGTATATGTTTTTATTTTTATCCTTTTCTTTGTAATTGGCACTGAAAAGCCCCTTTGGGGAAGTGGTCAATAAACGTATGTATGTATGTATGTTGTATGTATGTATGTATAAGCAAATACATGTAACTGGCGCCAAGCGCGGGAAAACGTGTGCGGCAAAACATGATTGGTTTTGGTTTAGATTCCCATTGGTTGAGAAAGTGGCGCGAGTTTTGTTAACCAATTACAGAGCGTAGTAATTTAAAACCAAAGCAAACGCGAAATTGCTTTCGACACTCAATTGAAAACTGCTCTATCACAGATGTTTCATACAAATTTGAAAAACTTAATTTTACTTAGAAGGACTGAGAATTGTACGCTGTGTAGTAAAACTGTTTCATTAGTGCGTAGGGTACTAATCATCATGGCTTGGTTTCGCAAACAAATATCTATGAAGGGGGTGGTCCACTTCGAGTAGGATACCACTGTGATTTGAGAAATATAAAAACTACGTTGAAATAAGTAAATGAAATTACTAAGAGAGAATTAAAAATGAATGGTGACGGAAATATATGACCAACATTCCTAAGCCTGAGTTTGCGACTTTTACATTTTTATTTTTTGGACGATGAATGGTCCCTTACCTTTCTTAGGGATAGTAAAGCGAATGAGCCATGTTCGCGAAACCCTACGCGGACATACACACAATCGCTACATTTTCAACCTCCCGTAAGTGGACACCTGTCCTAAGTGGACACTCAGTCATGGTCCCAGTTACATACAAACACTACATTTTTTTAACCTCACATAAGTGGACACTTGGTCATGGTCCCAGCCACATACAAACACTACATTTTCAACCTCACATAAGTGGACACCTCTCCTAAGTGGACACTCAGTCGTGGCCCCAGTCACATACAAATACTGTACATTTTTATCCTCTCAAAAGTGGACACTTGCTAAGCTAAGGACCCAGCTACTCACAAATATTGCATTTTAATTCTCCTAAACGTAAACACTTCCTCTATTTAAGCATACACTGGAGTGTCGCTCCAAGCATGTTCACCTGCTGGAAGTAAAACTGCACACTAACTTCCTTATTTGTTATGTTTTTTCTTCTCATTATGAAGGATGGCAAAATAGAGCAACAGCCTGATGCTTCACGGAAAGTGAAGGATTATGGATCAACACAAACAGGAAAAGCAAAAATGCCACGCGAAGAGCTTCAAGGACAGCAATTAGAATTTCTTGTTTGGAGACTCTTGGAGGTGAGCTTTCACTACATAAGTAGTGAAATGTTTCGTTTACAACTGTATGTCACAGTCTTACATTGTAGTGCCGACATTGTAGTAATATTGTAGTCTTAATTTTTGTCTATTACTAATACCCGACCCGCCAAGATTAGCGAATGCTATACGCGGGTTGTGTAAATTGTCTTTGTATATTTGTTGGAAATAATAATAAAAGTGAAAAAGTGTAATAATAAAGACATAAATCAAACTTGTTATTACAAGAAAAACAAGTTTGGGGATACTAAAACCATAGAATCTAAGCTAGAGCAATAAAAAAGTGTGGCTACACGTTCGTTTTTACCGCATACTGGCAACACGCGTCACGCGTCTCGCGTGTCCGCCGCGTGCAAACATATTCGTCCTGTAGACACGGCCTTGCGATATAAACGCAACTGAATGAAGATTGATAATACACAACAGGTCCAAGCCTGGAATAACCGATGTGTGAATTCCAGGTGCGCTTTCCATTTAGACAAAAAGTGTATGATAGACATCACAAAGTGTCCCCTACCCTAAATTCTCACTAAAACACAAATAATTTTGTCAAACATGAAGTCATAAGAAAACGGCATAAAGGTCTGTCTCATATAAAGTACCCAAAATCAAGGTTAGTTGCATTTATGGACATAAGTGAAATCTCCAAACCTGGGTAGCAAGTGTTTCAGTGGGGTTTTGCGGCCTCATGCGATCGCGCGGAAATTGGGACGAGAGAGAAAAAACGTCCCATACTTCCGCTCGTTCAAACAGTGAAAAACGCATGCGCACGGAATCCCACTGAAACACCTGCTACGCAGGCTAAAACTCTCCTAAAGGAGAAGCCTTGGAGCACATTGAGGGCAGCCCAGAGAGGCTGAAACCTAGTCTCCTACGCATGCGCAGCCGTTATTAGGGTCGTCACACAACGCTTCTCCCCACCAACTGCGTAGGAGACTAGCGAGAACTTGAACAACACAAGACTTGCTCAAATGCCCAGGAGGTTGCTCGGGAAGGGAGATGATGAAGTCGCAAATTGCTCAGTGTATATTAAACTAGACTGCGCCTCAGACGGAATCAACTGCCGATAAATACCGTCTGTGGTACCCAAATCCTTGTTGTAGCCCCCCAACGGCGTACCAGGATCTGAGTACACTGTGTGATTGGCCTTTACACAAGGTCATTGTTCGATTGGTCTTGTTATAACCAATTTGTTTGAAGGGCTTCCGAAAGTATTTACCAAGGGTTGATTCCGTCTGCGGCGCAGGCTTCGTATAACCGAACATTTAAATGTGATTAGTTTAAGGTTGTCCACTACGCGTATATACACATTTCGAACCTAGATTTTTTTCTGGTATTTTAGGAGGAAAGAAAGCAAGACGTCATGGAGCGTTTCAGAGAGATTCTCGCCCAAGTCTCAACACACGAGAAAGAGATCCAATCCGCAAAAAAAGCCGGCGAGGAATCCGTTAAGAAGAAAGACGCTCAAATGAAGAGAGTGTTGAGAAGGGAGGTAGAAATAAAAAAACAAGTTGAGGAACAGAAAAGTATCATAAAGAACTTGGCTTCAATTTGGAAAAGTCGCAGAATTGGACAGAAATATATACGCAGACAGGACCAGGAG